>NC_060177.1:78586717-78847826 GCF_021184085.1 Oncorhynchus gorbuscha
CTTTGGCCTTAAAAAAGTAGCTCTTTGTCAATACCGAAAAATTCTCCAAATGGTGAAAAGAAAACACATGAACAGTGATTAATTGTTTGATAGATGCCATAGTTTGAAAACAGACAACACATGAAATGCAAATAATCGTTTGACAAATGTCATCATATGCCTATTTTAGAATTCAAAAAGTTACTCAAATTCCATTAAAAAGTTTTTTACTATATATTTCATTAGCTTTTAACGTTTTTTGTTGATTGTTCTTTGTATCTTAAGATCTGCATGTTTCCATCAGACATATCAGACGTTAAGTTGTAGAATCATGAAAAAATATGAATTTTAAGAATTTTTAATTGTCAGGATCGCCGAGTGGTCTAAGGCGCCAGACTCAAGGTGAGAATCCTTCCTAGTTACAGGGGTATTCTGGTCTCCGATTGGAGGCGAGGGTTTAAATCCCTCTTCTGACACTGCTTTTGCCTTAAAAAAGTTGCTCTTTGTCAATACCGAAAAATTCTCCAAATGGTGAAAAGAAAACACATGAACAGTGATTAATCGTTTGATAGATGCCATAGTTTGAGAACAGACAACACATGAAATGCGAATAATCGATCGACACATGTCATCATATGCCTAGTTTAGAATTCAAAAAGTTACTCAAATTCCATAAAAAAAAGTTTTTTACTATATCTTTCATTAGCTGTTAACGTTTTTGTTTATTTTTCTTTGTATCTTAAGATCTGCATGTTTCCATCAGACATATCAGACGTTATGTTACAGAATCATGAAAAAATATGATTTTTAAGGATATGTAATTGTCAGGATGGCTGAGTGGTCTAAGGCGCCAGACTCAAGGTGAGAATCCTTCCTAGTTACAGGGTTTTTCTGGTCTCCGATTGGAGGCGAGGGTTCAAATCCCTCTTCTGACACGGCTTTGGCCTTAAAAAAGTAGCTCTTTGTCAATACCGAAAAATTCTCCAAATGGTGAAAAGAAAACACATGAACAGTGATTAATTGTTTGATAGATGCCATAGTTTGAAAACAGACAACACATGAAATGCAAATAATCGTTTGACAAATGTCATCATATGCCTATTTTAGAATTCAAAAAGTTACTCAAATTCCATTAAAAAGTTTTTTACTATATATTTCATTAGCTTTTAACGTTTTTTGTTGATTGTTCTTTGTATCTTAAGATCTGCATGTTTCCATCAGACATATCAGACGTTAAGTTGTAGAATCATGAAAAAATATGAATTTTAAGAATTTTTAATTGTCAGGATCGCCGAGTGGTCTAAGGCGCCAGACTCAAGGTGAGAATCCTTCCTAGTTACAGGGGTATTCTGGTCTCCGATTGGAGGCGAGGGTTCAAATCCCTCTTCTGAGAAAGCTTTTGCCTTAAAAATGTAGCTCTTTGTCAATACCGAAAAATTCTCCAAATGGTGAAAAGAAAACACATGAACAGTGATTAATCGTTTGATAGATGCCATAGTTTGAGAACAGACAACACATGAAATGCGAATAATCGTTCGACACATGTCATCATATGCCTAGTTTAGAATTCAAAAAGTTACTCAAATTCCATAAAAAAAAGTTTTTTACTATATCTTTCATTAGCTTTTAACGTTTTTGTTTATTTTTCTTTGTATCTTAAGATCTGCATGTTTCCATCAGACATATCAGACGTTATGTTACAGAATCATGAAAAAATATGATTTTAAGGATATGTAATTGTCAGGATGGCAGAGTGGTCTAAGGCGCCAGACTCAAGGTGAGAATCCTTCCTAGTTACAGGGGTTTTCTGGTCTCCGATTGGAGGCGAGGGTTCAAATCCCTCTTCTGACACAGTTTTTGCATAAAAAAATAGCTCTTTGTCAATACTGAAAAATTCTCCAAATGGTGAAAGGAAAACTCATGAACAGTGATTAATCGTTTGATATATGTCATAGTTTGAGAACAGACAACACATGAAATGCGAATAATCGTTCGACACGTCATCATATGCCTAGTTTAGAATTCAAAAAGTTACTCAAATTCCATTAAAAATGTTTTTTACTATATCTTTCATTAGCTTTTAACGTTTTTTGTTTATTTTTCTTTGTATCTTAAGATCTGCATATTTCCATCAGACATATCAGACGTTATGTTACAGAATCATGAAAAAATATGAATTTTAAGGATTTTTAATTGTCAGGATGGCCGAGTGGTCTAAGGCGCCAGACTCAAGGTGAGAATCCTTCCTAGTTACAGGGGTTTTCTGGTCTCCGATTGGAGGCGAGGGTTCAAATCCCTCTTCTGACACAGTTTTTGCATAAAAAAATAGCTCTTTGTCAATACTGAAAAATTCTCCAAATGGTGAAAGGAAAACTCATGAACAGTGATTAATCGTTTGATATATGTCATAGTTTGAGAACAGACAACACATGAAATGCGAATAATCGTTCGACACGTCATCATATGCCTAGTTTAGAATTCAAAAAGTTACTCAAATTCCATAAAAAAAGTTTTTTACTATATCTTTCATTAGCTTTTAACGTTTTTTGTTGATTTTTCTTTGTATCTTAAGATCTGCATGTTTCCATCAGACATATCAGACGTTATGTTATAGAATCATGAAAAAATATGAAATTTAAGAACATTTAATTTTCAGGATGGCCGAGTGGTCTAAGGCGCCAGTCTCAAGGTGAGAATCCTTCCTAGTTACAGGGGTTTTCTGGTCTCCGATTGGAGGCAAGGGTTCAAATCCCTCTTCTGACACAGTTTTTGCATAAAAAAATAGCTCTTTGTCAATACTGAAAAATTCTCCAAATGGTGAAAAGAAAACACATGAACAGTGATTAATCGTTTGATAGATGCCATAGTTTGAGAACAGACAACACATGAAATGCGAATAATCGATCGACACATGTCATCATATGCCTAGTTTAGAATTCAAAAAGTTACTCAAATTCCATAAAAAAAAGTTTTTTACTATATCTTTCATTAGCTGTTAACGTTTTTGTTTATTTTTCTTTGTATCTTAAGATCTGCATGTTTCCATCAGACATATCAGACGTTATGTTACAGAATCATGAAAAAATATGATTTTTAAGGATATGTAATTGTCAGGATGGCTGAGTGGTCTAAGGCGCCAGACTCAAGGTGAGAATCCTTCCTAGTTACAGGGTTTTTCTGGTCTCCGATTGGAGGCGAGGGTTCAAATCCCTCTTCTGACACAGTTTTTGCATAAAAAAATAGCTCTTTGTCAATACTGAAAAATTCTCCAAATGGTGAAAGGAAAACTCATGAACAGTGATTAATCGTTTGATATATGTCATAGTTTGAGAACAGACAACACATGAAATGCGAATAATCGTTCGACACGTCATCATATGCCTAGTTTAGAATTCAAAAAGTTACTCAAATTCCATTAAAAAAATGTATTTTACTATATCTTTCATTAGCTTTTAACGTTTTTGTTGATATTTCTTTGTATCTTAAGATCTGCATGTTTCCATCAGACATATCAGACGTTATGTTACAGAATCATGAAAAAATATGAATTTTAAGAAGTTTTAATTGTCAGGATGGCCGAGTGATCTAAGGCGCCAGACTCAAGTTGAGAATCCTTCCTAGTTACAGGGGTTTTCTGGTCTCCGATTGGAGGCGAGGGTTCAAATCCCTCTTCTGACACAGTTTTTGCATAAAAAAATAGCTCTTTGTCAATACTGAAAAATTCTCCAAATGGTGAAAGGAAAACTCATGAACAGTGATTAATCGTTTGATATATGTCATAGTTTGAGAACAGACAACACATGAAATGCGAATAATCGTTCGACACGTCATCATATGCCTAGTTTAGAACTCAAAAAGTTACTCAAATTCCATAAAAAAAAGTTTTTTACTATATCTTTCATTAGCTTTTAACGTTTTTTGTTGATTTTTCTTTGTATCTTAAGATCTGCATGTTTCCATCAGACATATCAGACGTTATGTTATAGAATCATGAAAAAATATGAAATTTAAGAACATTTAATTTTCAGGATGGCCGAGTGGTCTAAGGCGCCAGTCTCAAGGTGAGAATCCTTCCTAGTTACAGGGGTTTTCTGGTCTCCGATTGGAGGCAAGGGTTCAAATCCCTCTTCTGACACAGTTTTTGCATAAAAAAATAGCTCTTTGTCAATACTGAAAAATTCTCCAAATGGTGAAAGGAAAACTCATGAACAGTGATTAATCGTTTGATATATGTCAAAGTTTGAGAACAGACAACACATGAAATGCGAAAAATTGTTCGACACATGTCCTCATATGCCTCGTTTAGAATTCAAAAAGTTACTCAAATTCCATAAAAAAAAGTTTTTTACTATATCTTTCATTAGCTTTTAACGTTTTTTGTTTAATTTACTTTGTATCTTAAGATCTGCATGTTTCCATCAGACATATCAGACGTTATGTTATAGAATCATGAAAAAATATAAAATTTAAGATGTTTTAATTGTCAGGATGGCCGAGTGGTCTAAGGCGCCAGACTCAAGGTGAGAATCCTTCCTAGTTACAGGGGTATTCTGGTCTCTGATTGGAGGCGAGGGTTCAAATCCCTCTTCTGACAAAGCTTTTGCCTTAAAAATGTAGCTCTTTGTCAATACCGAAAAATTCTCCAAATGGTGAAAGGAAAACACATGAACAGTGATTAATCGTTTGATATATGTCATAGTTTGAGAACAGACAACACATGAAATGCGAAAAATCGTTCGACACATGTCATCATATGCCTCGTTAAGAATTCAAAAAGTTACTCAAATTCCATTAAAAAAATGTTTTTTACTATATCTTTCATTAGCTTTTAACGTTTTTTGTTGATTTTTCTTTGTATCTTTAGATCTGCATGTTTCCATCAGACATATCAGACGTTATGTTATAGAATCATGAAAAAATATGAATTTTAAGAATTTTTAATTGTCAGGATGGTCGAGTGGTCTAAGGCGCCAGACTCAAGGTGAGAATCCTTCCTAGTTACAGGGTTATTATGGTCTCCGATTGGAAGCAAGGGTTCAAATCCCTCTTCTGACAAAGCTTTTGCCTTAAAAATTTAGCTCTTTGTCAATACCGAAAAATTCTCCAAATGGTGAAAAGAAAACACATGAACAGTGATTAATCGTTTAATACATGTCATAGATGGAGAACAGACAACACATGAAATGCGAATAATCGTTCGACACATGTCATCATATGCCTAGTTTGGAATTCAATAACTTACTCAAATTCAATAAAAAAATGTTTTTTACTATATCTTTCATTAGCTTTTAACGTTTTTGTTTATTTTTCTTTGTATCTTAAGATCTGCATGTTTCCATCAGACATATCAGACGTTATGTTACAGAATCATGAAAAAATATGATTTTTAAGGATATGTAATTGTCAGGATGGCCGAGTGGTCTAAGGTGCCAGACTCAAGGTGAGAATCCTTCCTAGTTACAGGGGTTTTCTGGTCTCCGATTGGAGGCGAGGGTTCAAATCCCTCTTCTGAAACAGTTTTTGCATAAAAAAATAGCTCTTTGTCAATACTGAAAAATTCTCCAAATGGTGAAAGGAAAACTCATGAACAGTGATTAATCGTTTGATAGATGCCATAGTTTGAGAATAAACAACACATGAAATGCGAATAATCGTTCGACACATGTCATCATATGCCTAGTTTAGAATTCAAAAAGTTACTCAAATTCCATAAAAAAATGTTTTTTACTATATCTTTCATGAGCTTTTAACTTTTTTTGTTTTTTATTTTCTTTGTATTTTAAGATCTGCATGTTTCCATCAGACATATCAGACGTTATGTTACAGAATCATGAAAAAATATGAATTTTAAGGACTTGTAATTGTCAGGATGGCGGAGTGGTCTAAGGTACCAGACTCAAGGTGAGAATGCTTCCAAGTTACAGGGCTATTCTTGTCTCCGATTGGAGGCGAGGGTTCAAATCCATCTTCTGACACACCTTTTGCCTTAAAAAAGTAGCTCTTTGTCAATACCGAAAAATTCTTCAAATGGTGAAAAGAAAACACATGAACAGTGATTAATCGTTTGATAGATGCCATAGTTTGAGAACAGACAACACATGTCCTTCTGTAGCTCAGTTGGTAGAGCATGGCACTTGTAACGACAGGGTAGAGGGTTCGATCCCCGGGACCACCCATACGTAGAATGTATGCACACATGACTGTAAGTCGCTTTGGATAAAAGCGTCTGCTAAATGGCATATATATGTCATGCGAATAATCGTTCGACACATGTCATCATATGCCTACTTTAGAATTCAAAAAGTTACTCAAATTCCCTAAAAAAAAAATGTTTACTATATCTTTCATGAGCTTTTAACGTTTTTTGTTTTTTATTTTTATTTGTATTTTAAGATCTGCATGTTTCCATCAGACATATCAGACGTTATGTTACAGAATTATGAAAAAATATGAATTTTAAGGATTCGTAATTGTCAGGATGGCTGAGTGGTCTAAGGCGCCAGACTCAAGGTGAGAATCCTTCCTAGTTACAGGGTTTTTCTGGTCTCCGATTGGAGGCGAGGGTTCAAATCCCTCTTCTGACACGGCTTTGGCCTTAAAAAAGTAGCTCTTTGTCAATACCGAAAAATTCTCCAAATGGTGAAAAGAAAACACATGAACAGTGATTAATTGTTTGATAGATGCCATAGTTTGAAAACAGACAACACATGAAATGCAAATAATCGTTTGACAAATGTCATCATATGCCTATTTTAGAATTCAAAAAGTTACTCAAATTCCATTAAAAAAAGTTTTTTTACTATATATTTCATTAGCTTTTAACGTTTTTTGTTGATTGTTCTTTGTATCTTAAGATCTGCATGTTTCCATCAGACATATCAGACGTTAAGTTGTAGAATCATGAAAAAATATGAATTTTAAGAATTTTTAATTGTCAGGATCGCCGAGTGGTCTAAGGCGCCAGACTCAAGGTGAGAATCCTTCCTAGTTACAGGGGTATTCTGGTCTCCGATTGGAGGCGAGGGTTCAAATCCCTCTTCTGAGAAAGCTTTTGCCTTAAAAATGTAGCTCTTTGTCAATACCGAAAAATTCTCCAAATGGTGAAAAGAAAACACATGAACAGTGATTAATCGTTTGATAGATGCCATAGTTTGAGAACAGACAACACATGAAATGCGAATAATCGATCGACACATGTCATCATATGCCTAGTTTAGAATTCAAAAAGTTACTCAAATTCCATAAAAAAAAGTTTTTTACTATATCTTTCATTAGCTGTTAACGTTTTTGTTTATTTTTCTTTGTATCTTAAGATCTGCATGTTTCCATCAGACATATCAGACGTTATGTTACAGAATCATGAAAAAATATGATTTTTAAGGATATGTAATTGTCAGGATGGCTGAGTGGTCTAAGGCGCCAGACTCAAGGTGAGAATCCTTCCTAGTTACAGGGTTTTTCTGGTCTCCGATTGGAGGCGAGGGTTCAAATCCCTCTTCTGACACAGTTTTTGCATAAAAAAATAGCTCTTTGTCAATACTGAAAAATTCTCCAAATGGTGAAAGGAAAACTCATGAACAGTGATTAATCGTTTGATATATGTCATAGTTTGAGAACAGACAACACATGAAATGCGAATAATCGTTCGACACGTCATCATATGCCTAGTTTAGAATTCAAAAAGTTACTCAAATTCCATTAAAAAAATGTTTTTTACTATATCTTTCATTAGCTTTTAACGTTTTTTGTTGATTTTTCTTTGTATCTTAAGATCTGCATATTTCCATCAGACATATCAGACGTTATGTTACAGAATCATGAAAAAATATGAATTTTAAGAAGTTTTAATTGTCAGGATGGCCGAGTGATCTAAGGCGCCAGACTCAAGTTGAGAATCCTTCCTAGTTACAGGGGTTTTCTGGTCTCCGATTGGAGGCGAGGGTTCAAATCCCTCTTCTGACACAGTTTTTGCATAAAAAAATAGCTCTTTGTCAATACTGAAAAATTCTCCAAATGGTGAAAGGAAAACTCATGAACAGTGATTAATCGTTTGATATATGTCATAGTTTGAGAACAGACAACACATGAAATGCGAATAATCGTTCGACACGTCATCATATGCCTAGTTTAGAACTCAAAAAGTTACTCAAATTCCATAAAAAAAAGTTTTTTACTATATCTTTCATTAGCTTTTAACGTTTTTTGTTGATTTTTCTTTGTATCTTAAGATCTGCATGTTTCCATCAGACATATCAGACGTTATGTTATAGAATCATGAAAAAATATGAAATTTAAGATGTTTTAATTGTCAGGATGGCCGAGTGGTCTAAGGCGCCAGACTCAAGGTGAGAATCCTTCCTAGTTACAGGGGTATTCTGGTCTCTGATTGGAGGCGAGGGTTCAAATCCCTCTTCTGACAAAGCTTTTGCCTTAAAAATGTAGCTCTTTGTCAATACCGAAAAATTCTCCAAATGGTGAAAGGAAAACACATGAACAGTGATTAATCGTTTGATATATGTCATAGTTTGAGAACAGACAACACATGAAATGCGAAAAATCGTTCGACACATGTCATCATATGCCTCGTTAAGAATTCAAAAAGTTACTCAAATTCCATTAAAAAAATGTTTTTTACTATATCTTTCATTAGCTTTTAACGTTTTTTGTTGATTTTTCTTTGTATCTTTAGATCTGCATGTTTCCATCAGACATATCAGACGTTATGTTATAGAATCATGAAAAAATATGAAATTTAAGAATTTTTAATTGTCAGGATGGTCGAGTGGTCTAAGGCGCCAGACTCAAGGTGAGAATCCTTCCTAGTTACAGGGTTATTATGGTCTCCGATTGGAAGCAAGGGTTCAAATCCCTCTTCTGACAAAGCTTTTGCCTTAAAAATTTAGCTCTTTGTCAATACCGAAAAATTCTCCAAATGGTGAAAAGAAAACACATGAACAGTGATTAATCGTTTAATACATGTCATAGATGGAGAACAGACAACACATGAAATGCGAATAATCGTTCGACACATGTCATCATATGCCTAGTTTGGAATTCAATAACTTACTCAAATTCCATAAAAAAATGTTTTTTACTATATCTTTCATTAGCTTTTAACGTTTTTGTTTATTTTTCTTTGTATCTTAAGATCTGCATGTTTCCATCAGACATATCAGACGTTATGTTACAGAATCATGAAAAAATATGATTTTTAAGGATATGTAATTGTCAGGATGGCCGAGTGGTCTAAGGCGCCAGACTCAAGGTGAGAATCCTTCCTAGTTACAGGGGTTTTCTGGTCTCCGATTGGAGGCGAGGGTTCAAATCCCTCTTCTGAAACAGTTTTTGCATAAAAAAATAGCTCTTTGTCAATACTGAAAAATTCTCCAAATGGTGAAAGGAAAACTCATGAACAGTGATTAATCGTTTGATAGATGCCATAGTTTGAGAATAAACAACACATGAAATGCGAATAATCGTTCGACACATGTCATCATATGCCTAGTTTAGAATTCAAAAAGTTACTCAAATTCCATAAAAAAATGTTTTTTACTATATCTTTCATGAGCTTTTAACTTTTTTTGTTTTTTATTTTCTTTGTATTTTAAGATCTGCATGTTTCCATCAGACATATCAGACGTTATGTTACAGAATCATGAAAAAATATGAATTTTAAGGACTTGTAATTGTCAGGATGGCGGAGTGGTCTAAGGTACCAGACTCAAGGTGAGAATGCTTCCAAGTTACAGGGCTATTCTTGTCTCCGATTGGAGGCGAGGGTTCAAATCCATCTTCTGACACACCTTTTGCCTTAAAAAAGTAGCTCTTTGTCAATACCGAAAAATTCTTCAAATGGTGAAAAGAAAACACATGAACAGTGATTAATCGTTTGATAGATGCCATAGTTTGAGAACAGACAACACATGTCCTTCTGTAGCTCAGTTGGTAGAGCATGGCACTTGTAACGACAGGGTAGAGGGTTCGATCCCCGGGACCACCCATACGTAGAATGTATGCACACATGACTGTAAGTCGCTTTGGATAAAAGCGTCTGCTAAATGGCATATATATGTCATGCGAATAATCGTTCGACACATGTCATCATATGCCTACTTTAGAATTCAAAAAGTTACTCAAATTCCCTAAAAAAAAAATGTTTACTATATCTTTCATGAGCTTTTAACGTTTTTTGTTTTTTATTTTTATTTGTATTTTAAGATCTGCATGTTTCCATCAGACATATCAGACGTTATGTTACAGAATTATGAAAAAATATGAATTTTAAGGATTCGTAATTGTCAGGATGGCCGAGTGGTCTAAGGCGCCAAACTCAAGGTGAGAATCCTTCCTAGTTACAGGGGTATTCTGGTCTCCCATTGGAGGCGAGGGTTCAAATCCCTCTTCTGACACAGATTTTGCCTTAAAAATGTAGCTCTTTGTCAATACCGAAAAATTCTCCAAATGGTGAAAAGAAAACCCATGAACAGTGATTAATCGTTAGATAGATGCCATAGTTTGAGAACAGACAACACATGAAATGCGAATAATCGTTCGACACGTCATCATATGCCTAGTTTAGAATTCAAAAAGTTACTCAAATTCCATAAAAAAATGTTTTTTACTATATCTTTCATTAGAATTTAACGTTTTTTGTTGATTTTTCTTTGTATCTTAAGATCTGCATGTTTCCATCAGACATATCAGATGTTAAGTTATAGAATCATGAAAAAATATGAAATATAAGAAATTTAATTGTCAGGATGGCCGAGTGGTCTAAGGCGCCAGACTCAAGGTTAGAATCCTTCCTAGTTACAGGGGTATTCTGGTCTCCGATTGGAGGCGAGGGTTCAAATCCCTCTTCTGACACAACTTTTGCCTTAAAAAAGTACCTCTTTGTCAATCCCGAAAAATTCTCCAAATGGTGAAAAGAAAACACATGAACAGTGATTAATCGTTTGATAGATGTCATAGTTTGAGAACAGACAACACATGAAATGCGAATAATCGTTCGACACATGTCATCATATGCCTAGTTTAGAATTCAAAAAGTTACTCAAATTCCATAAAAAAAGTTTTTTACTATATCTTTCATTAGCTTTTAACGTTTTTTGTTTATTTTTCTTTGTATCTTAAGATCTGCATGTTTCCATCAGACATATTAGACGTTAAGTTATAGAATCATGAAAAATATGAATTTTAAGAATTTTTAATTGTCAGGATGGGTGAGTGGTCTAAGGCGCCAGACTCAAGGTGAGAATCCTTCCTAGTTATAGGGGTTTTCTGGTCTCCAATTGGAGGTGAGGGTTCAAATCCCTCTTCTGACACAGTTTTTGCATTAAAAAATAGCTCTTTGTCAATACCGAAAAATTCTTCAAATGGTGAAAAGAAAACACATGAACAGTGATTAATCGTTTGATAGATGCCATAGTTTGAGAACAGACAACACATGTCCTTCTGTAGCTCAGTTGGTAGAGCATGGCACTTGTAATGACAGGGTAGAGGGTTCGATCCCCGGGACCACCCATACGTAGAATATATGCACACATGACTGTAAGTCGCTTTGGATAAAAGCGTCTGCTAAATGGCATATATATGTCATGCGAATAATCGTTCGACACATGTCATCATATGCCTACTTTAGAATTCAAAAAGTTACTCAAATTCCCTAAAAAAAAAATTTTTACTATATCTTTCATGAGCTTTTAACGTTTTTTGTTTTTTATTTTTATTTGTATTTTAAGATCTGCATGTTTCCATCAGACATATCAGACGTTATGTTACAGAATTATGAAAAAATATGAATTTTAAGGATTCGTAATTGTCAGGATGGCCGAGTGGTCTAAGGCGCCAAACTCAAGGTGAGAATCCTTCCTGGTTACAGGGGTATTCTGGTCTCCCATTGGAGGCGAGGGTTCAAATCCCTCTTCTGACACAGCTTTTGCCTTAAAAAAGTAGCTCTTTGTCAATACCGAATAATTCTCCAAATGGTGAAAGGAAAACCCATGAACAGTGATTAATCGTTTGATAGATGCCATAGATTGAGAACAGACAACACATGAAATGCGAATAATCGTTCGACACATGTCATCATATGCCTAGTTTAGAATTCAAAAAGTTACTCAAATTCCATTAAAAAATGTTTTTTTTACTATATCTTTCATTAGCTTTTAACGTTTTTGTTTATTTTTCTTTGTATCTTAAGATCTGCATGTTTCCATCAGACATATCAGATGTTAAGTTATAGAATCATGAAAAAATATGAAATATAAGAAATTTAATTGTCAGGATGGCCGAGTGGTCTAAGGCGCCAGACTCAAGGTTAGAATCCTTCCTAGTTACAGGGGTATTCTTGTCTCCGATTGGAGGCGAGGGTTCAAATCCCTCTTCTGACACAACTTTTGCCTTAAAAAAGTACCTCTTTGTCAATCCCGAAAAATTCTCCAAATGGTGAAAAGAAAACACATGAACAGTGATTAATCGTTTGATAGATGTCATAGTTTGAGAACAGACAACACATGAAATGCGAATAATCGTTCGACACATGTCATCATATGCCTAGTTTAGAATTCAAAAAGTTACTCAAATTCCATAAAAAAAGTTTTTTACTATATCTTTCATTAGCTTTTAACGTTTTTTGTTTATTTTTCTTTGTATCTTAAGATCTGCATGTTTCCATCAGACATATTAGACGTTAAGTTATAGAATCATGAAAAAATATGAATTTTAAGAATTTTTAATTGTCAGGATGGGTGAGTGGTCTAAGGCGCCAGACTCAAGGTGAGAATCCTTCCTAGTTATAGGGGTTTTCTGGTCTCCAATTGGAGGTGAGGGTTCAAATCCCTCTTCTGACACAGTTTTTGCATTAAAAAATAGCTCTTTGTCAATACCGAAAAATTCTTCAAATGGTGAAAAGAAAACACATGAACAGTGATTAATCGTTTGATAGATGCCATAGTTTGAGAACAGACAACACATGTCCTTCTGTAGCTCAGTTGGTAGAGCATGGCACTTGTAATGACAGGGTAGAGGGTTCGATCCCCGGGACCACCCATACGTAGAATATATGCACACATGACTGTAAGTCGCTTTGGATAAAAGCGTCTGCTAAATGGCATATATATGTCATGCGAATAATCGTTCGACACATGTCATCATATGCCTACTTTAGAATTCAAAAAGTTACTCAAATTCCTAAAAAAAAAAATTTTTACTATATCTTTCATGAGCTTTTAACGTTTTTTGTTTTTTATTTTTATTTGTATTTTAAGATCTGCATGTTTCCATCAGACATATCAGACGTTATGTTACAGAATTATGAAAAAATATGAATTTTAAGGATTCGTAATTGTCAGGATGGCCGAGTGGTCTAAGGCGCCAAACTCAAGGTGAGAATCCTTCCTGGTTACAGGGGTATTCTGGTCTCCCATTGGAGGCGAGGGTTCAAATCCCTCTTCTGACACAGCTTTTGCCTTAAAAAAGTAGCTCTTTGTCAATACCGAATAATTCTCCAAATGGTGAAAGGAAAACCCATGAACAGTGATTAATCGTTTGATAGATGCCATAGATTGAGAACAGACAACACATGAAATGCGAATAATCGTTCGACACATGTCATCATATGCCTAGTTTAGAATTCAAAAAGTTACTCAAATTCCATTAAAAAATGTTTTTTTTACTATATCTTTCATTAGCTTTTAACGTTTTTGTTTATTTTTCTTTGTATCTTAAGATCTGCATGTTTCCATCAGACATATCAGACGTTAAGTTATAGAATCATGAAAAAAATATGAATCTTAAGGTTTTGTAATTGTCAGGATGGCCGAGTGGTCTAAGGTGCCAGACTCAAGGTGAGAATCCTTCCTAGTTACAGGGGTATTCTGGTCTCCGATTGGAGGTGAGGGTTCAAATCCCTCTTCTGACACAGCTTTTGCCTTAAAAATGTAGCTCTTTGTCAATACCGAAAAATTCTCCAAATGGTGAAAAGAAAACCCATGAACAGTGATTAATCGTTTGATAGATGCCATAGTTTGAGAACAGACAACACATGAAATGCGAATAATCGTTCGACACGTCATCATATGCCTAGTTTAGAATTCAAAAAGTTACTCAAATTCCATAAAAAAAGTTTTTTACTATATCTTTCATTAGCTTTTAACGTTTTTTGTTTATTTTTCTTTGTATCTTAAGATCTGCATGTTTCCATCAGACATATCAGACGTTAAGTTATAGAATCATGAAAAAATATGAATTTTAAGGATTTGTAATTGTCAGGATGGCCGAGTGGTCTAAGGCGCCAGACTCAAGGTGAGAGTCCTTCCTACTTACAGGGGTTTTCTGGTCTCCAATTGGAGGCGAGGGTTCAAATCCCTCTTCTGACACAATTTTTGCATTAAAAAATAGCTCTTTGTCAATACTGAAAAATTCTCCAAAAGGTGAAAGGAAAACTCATGAACAGTGATTAATCGTTTGATATATGTCATAGTTTGAGAACAGACAACACATGAAATGCGAAAAATCGTTCGACACATGTCATCATATGCCTCGTTTAGAATTCAAAAAGTTACTCAAATTCCATACAAAAATGTTTTTTACTATATCTTTCATTAGCTTTTAACGTTTTTTGTTTATTTTTCTTTGTATCTTAAGATCTGCATGTTTCCATCAGACATATCAGATGTTATGTTACAGAATCATGAAAAAATATGAATTTTAAGAATTTTTAATTGTCAGGATGGCCGAGTGGTCTAAGGCGCCAGACTCAAGGTGAGAATCCTTCCTAGTTACAGGGGTATTCTGGTCTCCGATTGGATGCTAGGGATCAAATTCCTCTTCTGGCACAGTTTTTGCCTTAAAAAAGTAGCTCTTTGTCAATAACGAAGAATTCTCCAAATGGTGAAAGGAAAACTCATGAACAGTGATTAATCGTTTGATATATGTCATAGTTTGAGGACAGACAACACGTGAAATGCGAATAATCGTTCGACACATGTCATCATATGCCTAGTTTAGAATTCAAAAAGTTACTCAAATTCCATACAAAAATGTTTTTTACTATATCTTTCATTAGCTTTTAACGTTTTTTGTTTATTTTTCTTTGTATCTTAAGATCTGCATGTTTCCATCAGACATATCAGACGTTATGTTACAGAATCATGAAAAAATATGAATTTTAAGGATTTGTAATTGTCAGGATGGCAGAGTGGTCTAAGGCGCCAGACTCAAGGTGAGAATCCTTCCTAGTTACAGGGGTATTCTCGTCTCAGATTGGAGGCTAGGGTTCAAATTCCTCTTCTCGCACAGTTTTTGCCTTTAAAAAGTAGCTCTTTGTCAATACCGAAAAATTCTCCAAATGGTGAAAAGAAAACACATGAACAGTGATAAATCGTTTGATAGATGCCATAGTTTGAGAACAAACAACACATGAAATGCGAATAATCGTTCGACACATGTCATCATATGCCTAGTTCAGAATTCAAAAAGTTACTCAAATTTCATTAAAAAAATTGTTTTACTATATCTTTCATGAGCTTTTAACGTTTTTTGTTTTTTATTTTTCTTTGTATCTGAAGATCTGCATGTTTCCATCAGACTTATCAGACGTTATGTTACAGAATCATAAAAAAATATGAATTTTAAGAATTTGTAATTGTCAGGATGGCCGAGTGGTCTAAAGCGCCAGACTCAAGTTGAGAATCCTTCCTAGTTACAGGGGTATTTTGGTCTCCGATTGGATGCTAGGGATCAAATTCCTCTTCTGGCACAGTTTTTGCCTTAAAAAAGTAGCTCTTTGTCAATACCGAAGAATTCTCCAAATGGTGAAAGGAAAACTCATGAACAGTGATTAATCGTTTGATATATGTCATAGTTTGAGGACAGACAAGACATGAAATGCGAATAATCGTTCGACACATGTCATCATATGCCTAGTTTAGAATTCAAAAAGTTACTCAAATTCCATACAAAAATGTTTTTTACTATATCTTTCATTAGCTTTTAACGTTTTTTGTTTATTTTTCTTTGTATCTTAAGATCTGCATGTTTCCATCAGACATATCAGACGTTATGTTACAGAATCATGAAAAAATATGAATTTTAAGGATTTGTAATTGTCAGGATGGCCGAGTGGTCTAAGGCGCCAGACTCAAGGTGAGAATCCTTCCTATTTACAGGGGTTTTCTCGTCTCAGATTGGAGGCTAGGGTTCAAATTCCTCTTCTCGCACAGTTTTTGCCTTTAAAAAGTAGCTCTTTGTCAATACCGAAAAATTCTCCAAATGGTGAAAAGAAAACACATGAACAGTGATAAATCGTTTGATAGATGCCATAGTTTGAGAACAAACAACACATGAAATGCGAATAATCGTTCGACACATGTCATCATATGCCTAGTTTAGAATTCAAAAAGTTACTCAAATTCCATAAAAAAAAATTTTTTACTATATCTTTCATGAGCTTTTAACATTTTTTGTTTTTTATTTTTCTTTGTATTTTAAGATCTGCATGTTTCCATCAGACATATCATACGTTATGTTACAGAATTATGAAAAAATATGAATTTTAAGGATTTGTAATTGTCAGGATGGCCGAGTGGTCTAAAGCGCCAGACTCAAGTTGAGAATCCTTCCTAGTTACAGGGGTATTTTGGTCTCCGATTGGATGCTAGGGATCAAATTCCTCTTCTGGCACAGTTTTTGCCTTAAAAAGTAGCTCTTTGTCAATACCGAAGAATTCTCCAAATGGTGAAAGGAAAACTCATGAACAGTGATTAATCGTTTGATATATGTCATAGTTTGAGGACAGACAAGACATGAAATGCGAATAATCGTTCGACACATGTCATCATATGCCTAGTTTAGAATTCAAAAAGTTACTCAAATTCCATACAAAAATGTTTTTTACTATATCTTTCATTAGCTTTTAACGTTTTTTGTTTATTTTTCTTTGTATCTTAAGATCTGCATGTTTCCATCAGACATATCAGACGTTAAGTTATAGAATCATGAAAAAATATGAATTTTAAGGATTTGTAATTGTCAGGATGGCCGAGTGGTCTAAGGCGCCAGACTCAAGGTGAGAATCCTTCCTAGTTACAGGGGTATTCTGGTCTCCGATTGGATGCTAGGGATCAAATTCCTCTTCTGGCACAGTTTTTGCCTTAAAAAAGTAGCTCTTTGTCAATAACGAAGAATTCTCCAAATGGTGAAAGGAAAACTCATGAACAGTAATTAATCGTTTGATATATGTCATAGTTTGAGGACAGACAAGACATGAAATGCGAATAATCGTTCGACACATGTCATCATATGCCTAGTTTAGAATTCAAAAAGTTACTCAAATTCCATACAAAAATGTTTTTTACTATATCTTTCATTAGCTTTTAACGTTTTTTGTTTATTTTTCTTTGTATCTTAAGATCTGCATGTTTCCATCAGACATATCAGACGTTATGTTACAGAATCATGAAAAAATATGAATTTTAAGGATTTGTAATTGTCAGGATGGCAGAGTGGTCTAAGGCGCCAGACTCAAGGTGAGAATCCTTCCTAGTTACAGGGGTATTCTCGTCTCAGATTGGAGGCTAGGGTTCAAATTCCTCTTCTCGCACAGTTTTTGCCTTTAAAAAGTAGCTCTTTGTCAATACCGAAAAATTCTCCAAATGGTGAAAAGAAAACACATGAACAGTGATAAATCGTTTGATAGATGCCATAGTTTGAGAACAAACAACACATGAAATGCGAATAATCGTTCGACACATGTCATCATATGCCTAGTTTAGAATTCAAAAAGTTACTCAAATTTCATTAAAAAAATTGTTTTACTATATCTTTCATGAGCTTTTAACGTTTTTTGTTTTTTATTTTTCTTTGTATCTGAAGATCTGCATGTTTCCATCAGACTTATCAGACGTTATGTTACAGAATCATAAAAAAATATGAATTTTAAGAATTTGTAATTGTCAGGATGGCCGAGTGGTCTAAGGCTCCAGACTCAAGGTGAGAATCCTTCCTAGTTACAGGGGTATTCTGGTCTCTGATTGTAGGCTAGGGTTCAAATTCCTCTTCTGGCACAGTTTTTGCCTTAAAAAAGTAGCTCTTTGTCAATACCGAAAAAATTCTCCAAATGGTGAAAGGAAAACACATGAACAGTGATTAATCGTTTGATAGATGCCATAGTTTGAGAACAGACAATACATGAAATGCGAATAATCGTTCGACAAATGTCATCATATGCCTAGTTTAGAATTCAAAAAGTTACTCAAATTCCATAAAAAAATGTTTTTTACTATATCTTTCATGAGCTTTTAACGTTTTTTGTTTTTTATTTTTCTTTGTATCTGAAGATCTGCATGTTTCCATCAGACATATCAGACGTTATGTTACAGAATCATGAAAAAATATGAATTTTAAGAATTTTTAATTGTCAGGATGGTCTAAGGCGCCAGACTCAAGGTGAGAATCCTTCCTTGTTACAGGGTTATTCTGGTCTCCGATTGGAGGCGAGGGTTCAAATCCCTCTTCTGACACGGCTTTTGCCTTAAAAAAGTAGCTCTTTCTCAATACCGAAAAATTCTCCAAATGGTGAAAAGAAAACACATGAACAGTGATTAATCGTTTGATATGTCATAGTTTGAGAACAGACAACACGTGAAATGCGAATAATCGTTCGACACATGTCATCATATGCCTAGTTTAGAATTTAAAAAGTTACTCAAATTCCATTAAAAAAATTTTTTTACTATATCTTTCATGAGCTTTTAACATTTTTTGTTTTTTATTTTTCTTTGTATTTTAAGATCTGCATGTTTCCATCAGACATATCATACGTTATGTTACAGAATTATGAAAAAATATGAATTTTAAGGATTTGTAATTGTCAGGATGGCCGAGTGGTCTAAAGCGCCAGACTCAAGTTGAGAATCCTTCCTAGTTACAGGGGTATTTTGGTCTCCGATTGGATGCTAGGGATCAAATTCCTCTTCTGGCACAGTTTTTGCCTTAAAAAAGTAGCTCTTTGTCAATACCGAAGAATTCTCCAAATGGTGAAAGGAAAACTCATGAACAGTGATTAATCGTTTGATATATGTCATAGTTTGAGGACAGACAAGACATGAAATGCGAATAATCGTTCGACACATGTCATCATATGCCTAGTTTAGAATTCAAAAAGTTACTCAAATTCCATACAAAAATGTTTTTTACTATATCTTTCATTAGCTTTTAACGTTTTTTGTTTATTTTTCTTTGTATCTTAAGATCTGCATGTTTCCATCAGACATATCAGACGTTAAGTTATAGAATCATGAAAAAATATGAATTTTAAGGATTTGTAATTGTCAGGATGGCCGAGTGGTCTAAGGCGCCAGACTCAAGGTGAGAATCCTTCCTAGTTACAGGGGTATTCTGGTCTCCGATTGGATGCTAGGGATCAAATTCCTCTTCTGGCACAGTTTTTGCCTTAAAAAGTAGCTCTTTGTCAATAACGAAGAATTCTCCAAATGGTGAAAGGAAAACTCATGAACAGTGATTAATCGTTTGATATATGTCATAGTTTGAGGACAGACAAGACATGAAATGCGAATAATCGTTCGACACATGTCATCATATGCCTAGTTTAGAATTCAAAAAGTTACTCAAATTCCATACAAAAATGTTTTTTACTATATCTTTCATTAGCTTTTAACGTTTTTTGTTTATTTTTCTTTGTATCTTAAGATCTGCATGTTTCCATCAGACATATCAGACGTTATGTTACAGAATCATGAAAAAATATGAATTTTAAGGATTTGTAATTGTCAGGATGGCAGAGTGGTCTAAGGCGCCAGACTCAAGGTGAGAATCCTTCCTAGTTACAGGGGTATTCTCGTCTCAGATTGGAGGCTAGGGTTCAAATTCCTCTTCTCGCACAGTTTTTGCCTTTAAAAAGTAGCTCTTTGTCAATACCGAAAAATTCTCCAAATGGTGAAAAGAAAACACATGAACAGTGATAAATCGTTTGATAGATGCCATAGTTTGAGAACAAACAACACATGAAATGCGAATAATCGTTCGACACATGTCATCATATGCCTAGTTTAGAATTCAAAAAGTTACTCAAATTTCATTTTAAATTTTTTTTTACTATATCTTTCATGAGCTTTTAACGTTTTTTGTTTTTTATTTTTCTTTGTATCTGAAGATCTGCATGTTTCCATCAGACTTATCAGACGTTATGTTACAGAATCATAAAAAAATATGAATTTTAAGAATTTGTAATTGTCAGGATGGCCGAGTGGTCTAAGGCTCCAGACTCAAGGTGAGAATCCTTCCTAGTTACAGGGGTATTCTGGTCTCCGATTGTAGGCTAGGGTTCAAATTCCTCTTCTGGCACAGTTTTTGCCTTAAAAAAGTAGCTCTTTGTCAATACCGAAAAAATTCTCCAAATGGTGAAAGGAAAACACATGAACAGTGATTAATCGTTTGATAGATGCCATAGTTTGAGAACAGACAATACATGAAATGCGAATAATCGTTCGACAAATGTCATCATATGCCTAGTTTAGAATTCAAAAAGTTACTCAAATTCCATAAAAAAATGTTTTTTACTATATCTTTCATGAGCTTTTAACGTTTTTTGTTTTTTATTTTTCTTTGTATCTGAAGATCTGCATGTTTCCATCAGACATATCAGACGTTATGTTACAGAATCATGAAAAAATATGAATTTTAAGAATTTTTAATTGTCAGGATGTTCTAAGGCGCCAGACTCAAGGTGAGAATCCTTCCTTGTTACAGGGTTATTCTGGTCTCCGATTGGAGGCGAGGGTTCAAATCCCTCTTCTGACACGGCTTTTGCCTTAAAAAAGTAGCTCTTTGTCAATACCGAAAAATTCTCCAAATGGTGAAAAGAAAACACATGAACAGTGATTAATCGTTTGATATGTCATAGTTTGAGAACAGACAACACATGAAATGCGAAAAATCGTTCGACACATGTCATCATATGCCTAGTTTAGAATTAAAAAAGTTACGCAAATTCCATAAAAAAATGTTTTTTTACTATATCTTTCATTAGCTTTTAAAGTTTTTTGTTTATTTTTCTTTGTATCTTAAGATCTGCATGTTTCCATCAGACATATCAGACGTTAAGTTATAGAATCATGAAAAAATATGAATTTGAAGGATTTGTAGGTGTCAGGATGGCTGAGTGGTCTAAGGCGCCAGACTCAAGGTGAGAATCCTTCCTAGTTACACGGGTATTCTGGTCTCTGATTGGAGGCGATGGTTTAAATCCCTCTTCTGACACTGCTTTTGCCTTAACAAAGTTGCTCTTTGTCAATACCGAAAAATTCTCCAAATGGTGAAAAGAAAACACATGAACAGTGATTAATCGTTTGATAGATGCCATAGTTTGAGAACAGACAACACATGAAATGCGAATAATCGTTCCACACATGTCATCATATGCCTCGTTTAGAATTCAAAAAGTTACTCAAATTCCATAAAAAATGTTTTTTACTATATCTTTCATTAGCTTTGAACGTTTTTTGTTGATTTTTCTTTGTATCTTAAGATCTGCAAGTTTCCATCAAACATATCAGAGGTTATGTTACAGAATCATGAAAAAATATGAATTTTATGAATTTTTAATTGTCAGGATGGCCGAGTGGTCTAAGGCGCCAGACTCAAGGTGAGAATCCTTCCTAGTTACATAGGTATTCTGGTCTCCGATTGGAGGCGAGGGTTCAAATCCCTTTTCTGACACGGCATTTGCCTTAAAAATGTAGCTCTTTGTCAAAACCAAAAAATTCTCCAAATGGTGAAAAGAAAACACATGAACAGTGATTAATCTTTTGATAGATGCCATAGTTTGAGAACAGACAACACATGAAATGCGAATAATCGTTCGACAAATGTCATCACATGCCTAGTTTAGAAATTAAAAAGATACTCAAATTCCATAAAAAAATGTTTTTTACTATATCTTTCATTAGCTTTTAACGTTTTTGTTTATTTTTCTTTGTATCTTAAGATCTGCATGTTTCCATCAGACATATCAGAGGTTATGTTACAGAATCATGAAAAAATATGAATTTTAAGAATTTTTAATTGTCAGGATGGCCGTGTGGTCTAAGGCGCCAGTCTCAAGGTGAGAATCCTTCCTAGTTACAGGGGTATTCTGGTCTCCGATTGGAGGCGAGGGTTCAAATCCCTCTTCTGACAAAGCTTTTGCCTTAAAAATGTAGCTCTTTGTCAATACCGAAAAATTCTCCAAATGGTGAAAAGAAAACACATGAACAGTGATTAATCGTTTGATAGATGCCATAGTTTGAGAACAGACAACACATGAAATGCGAATAATCGTTCGACACATGTCATCATATGCCTCGTTTAGAATTCAAAAAGTTACTCAAATTCCATTAAAAAAGTTTTTTACTATATCTTTCATTAGCTTTTAACGTTTTTTGTTGATTTTTTCTTTGTATCTTAAGATCTGCAAGTTTCAATCAGACATATCAGAGGTTATGTTATAGAATCATGAAAAAATATGAAATTTAAGAATTTTTAATTTTTAGGATGGCCGAGTGGTCTAAGGCGCCAGACTCAAGGTGAGAATCCTTCCTAGTTACAGGGGTATTCTGGTCTCCGATTGGAGGCGAGGGTTCAAATCCCTCTTCTGACAATGCTTTTGCCTTAAAAAAGTAGCTCTTTGTCAATACCGAAAAATTCTCCAAATGGTGAAAAGAAAACACATGAACAGTGATTAATCGTTTGATAGATGCCATAGTTTGAGAACAGACAACACATGAAATGCGAATAATCTTTCGACACATGTCATCATATGCCTCGTTTAGAATTCAAAAAGATACTCAAATTCCATAAAAAATGTTTTTTACTATATCTTTCATTAGCTTTTAACGTTTTTTGTTGATTTTTCTTTGTATCTTAAGATCTGCATGTTTCCATCAGACATATCAGACGGTATGTTACAGAATTATGAAAAAATATGAATTTTAAGGATTCATAATTGTCAGGATGGCCGAGTGGTCTAAGGTGCCAGACTCAAGGTGAGAATCCTTCCTACTTACAGGGGTATTCTGGTCTCTGATTGGAGGCGAGGGTTCAAATCCCTCTTCTGACACGGCTTTTTCCTTAAAAAAGTAGCTCTTTGTCAATACCGAAAAATTCTCTAAATGGTGAAAAGAAAACACATGAACAGTGATTAATCGTTTGATAGATGCCATAGTTTGAGAACAGACAACACATGAAATGTGAATAATCGTTCGACAAATGTCATCACATGCCTAGTTTAGAAATTAAAAAGATACTCAAATTCCATAAAAAAATATTTTTTACTATATCTTTCATTAGCTTTTAACGTTTTTGTTTATTTTTCTTTGTATCTTAAGATCTGCATGTTTCCATCAGACATATCAGACGTTATGTTACAGAATCATGAAAAAATATGATTTTTTAGGATATGTAATTGTCAGGATGGCCGAGTGGTCTAAGGCGCCAGACTCAAGGTGAGAGTCCTTCCTACTTACAGGGGTTTTCTGGTCTCCAATTGGAGGCGAGGGTTCAAATCCCTCTTCTGACACCATTTTTGCATTAAAAAATAGCTCTTTGTCAATACTGAAAAATTCTCCAAATGGTGAAAGGAAAACTCATGAACAGTGATTAATCGTTTGATATATGTCATAGTTTGAGAACAGACAACACATGAAATGCGAAAAATCGTTCGACACATGTCATCATATGCCTCGTTTAGAATTCAAAAAGTTACTCAAATTCCATAAAAAAAGTTTTTTACTATATCTTTCATTAGCTTTTAACGTTTTTTGTTTATTTTTCTTTGTATCTTTAGATCTGCATGTTTCCATCAGACATATCAGACGTTATGTTACAGAATCATTAAAAAATATGAATTTTAAGAATTTGTAATTGTCAGGATGGCCGAGTGGTCTAACGCGCCAGACTCAAGGTGAGAATCCTTCCTAGTTACAGGGGAATTCTGGTCTCCGATTGTAGGCTAGGGTTCAAATTCCTCTTCTGGCACAGTTTTTGCCTTAAAAAAGTAGCTCTTTGTCAATACCGAAAAAATTCTCCAAATGGTGAAAGGAAAACACATGAACAGTGATTAATCGTTTGATATATGTCACAGTTTGAGAACAGACAACACATGAAATGCGAAAAATCGTTCGACACATGTCATCATATGCCTAGTTTAGAATTCAAAAAGTTACTCAAATTCCATACAAAAATGTTTTTTACTATATCTTTCATTAGCTTTTAACGTTTTTTGTTGATTTTTCTTTGTATCTTAAGATCTGCATGTTTTCATCAGACATATCAGACGTTATGTTACAGAATTATGAAAAAATATCAATTTTAAGGATTTGTAATTGTCAGGATGGCCGAGTGGTCTAAGGCGCCTAACTAAAGGTGAGAATCCTTCCTAGTTACAGGGGTATTCTGGTCTCCGATTGGAGGCGAGGGTTCAAATCCCTCTTCTGACATAAGTTTTGCCTGAAAAATGAAGCTCTTTGTCAATACCGAAATATTCTCCAAATGGTGAAAGGAAAACACATGAACAGTGATTAATCTTTTGATATATGTCATAGTTTGAGAACAGACAACACATGAAATGCGAATAATCGTTCGTTTAGAATTCAAAAAGTTACTCAAATTCCATAAAAAAATGTTTTTTACTATATCTTTCATGAGCTTTTAACATTTTTTGTTTTTTATTTTTCTTTGTATTTTAAGATCTGCATGTTTCCATCAGACATATCAGACGTTATGTTACAGAATTATGAAAAAATATTAATTTTAAGGATTTGTAATTGTCAGGATGGCCGAGTGGTCTAAGGCGCCAGACTCAAGTTGAGAATCCTTCCTAGTTACAGGGGTATTCTGGTCTCTGATTGTAGGCTAGGGTTCAAATTCCTCTTCTGGCACAGTTTTTGCCTTAAAAAAGTAGCTCTTTGTCAATACCGAAAAAATTCTCCAAATGGTGAAAGGAAAACACATGAACAGTGATTAATTGTTTGATATATGTCACAGTTTGAGAACAGACAACACATGAAATGCGAAAAATCGTTCGACACATGTCATCATATGCCTAGTTTAGAATTCAAAAAGTTACTCAAATTCCATACAAAAATGTTTTTTACTATATCTTTCATTAGCTTTTAACGTTTTTTGTTGATTTTTCATTGTATCTTAAGATCTGCATGTTTTCTTCAGACATATCAGACGTTATGTTACAGAATTATGAAAAAATATCAATTTTAAGGATTTGTAATTGTCAGGATGGCCGAGTGGTCTAAGGCGCCAAACTAAAGGTGAGAATCCTTCCTAGTTACAGGGGTATTCTGGTCTCCGATTGGAGGCGAGGGTTCAAATCCCTCTTCTGACATAACTTTTGCCTGAAAAATGAAGCTCTTTGTCAATACCGAAATATTCTCCAAATGGTGAAAGGAAAACACATGAACAGTGATTAATCTTTTGATATATGTCATAGTTTGAGAACAGACAACACATGCAATGCGAATAATCGTTCGATTAGAATTCAAAAAGTTACTCAAATTCCATAAAAAAATGTTTTTTACTATATCTTTCATTACCTTTTAACGTTTTTTCTTTATTTTTCATTGTATCTTAAGATCTGCATGTTTCCATCAGACATATCAGATGTTATGTTACAGAATCATGAAAAAAATGAATTTTAAGCATTTTTAGTTGTCAGCTTGACCGAGTGGTCTAAGGCGCCAAACTAAAGGTGAGAATCCTTCCTAGTTACAGGGGTATTCTGGTCTCCGATTGAAGGCGAGGGTTCAAATCCCTCTTCTGACACGGCTTTTGCCTTAAAAAAGTAGCTCTTTGTCAATACCGAAAAATTCTCCAAATGGTGAAAAGAAAACACATGAACAGTGATTAATCGTTTGATATATGTCATAGTTTGAGAACAGACAACACATGAAATGCGAAAAATCGTTCGACACATGTCATCATATGCCTAGTTTAGAATTAAAAAAGTTACGCAAATTCCATAAAAAAATGTTTTTACTATATCTTTCATTAGCTTTTAACGTTTTTTGTTTATTTTTCTTTGTATCTTAAGATCTGCATGTTTCCATCAGACATATCAGACGTTATGTTACAGAATCATGAAAAAATATGAATTTTAAGAATTTTTAATTGTCAGGATGGTCTAAGGCGCCAGACTCAAGGTGAGAATCCTTCCTAGTTACAGGGTTATTCTGGTCTCCGATTGGAGGCGAGGGTTCAAATCCCTCTTCTGACACGGCTTTTCCTTAAAAAAGTAGCTCTTTGTCAATACCGAAAAATTCTCCAAATGTTGAAAAGAAAACACATGAACAGTGATTAATCGTTTGATAGATGCCATAGTTTGAGAACAGACAACACATGAAATGCGAATAATCGTTCGACACATGTCATCATATGCCTAGTTTAGAATTAAAAAAGTTACGCAAGTTCCATAAAAAAATGTTTTTTACTATATCTTTCATTAGCTTAAAATTTTAAGCATTTTTAGTTGTCAGCTTGACCGAGTGGTCTAAGGCGCCAGACTCAAGGTGAGAATCCTTCCTAGTTACAGGGGTATTCTGGTCTCCGATTGTAGGCTAGGGTTCAAATTCCTCTTCTGGCACAGTTTTTGCCTTAAAAAAGTAGCTCTTTGTCAATACCGAAAAAATTCTCCAAATGGTGAAAGGAAAACACATGAACAGTGATTAATTGTTTGATATATGTCACAGTTTGAGAACAGACAACACATGAAATGCGAAAAATCGTTCGACACATGTCATCATATGCCTAGTTTAGAATTCAAAAAGTTACTCAAATTCCATACAAAAATGTTTTTTACTATATCTTTCATTAGCTTTTAACGTTTTTTGTTGATTTTTCTTTGTATCTTAAGATCTGCATGTTTTCATCAGACATATCAGACGTTATGTTACAGAATTATGAAAAAATATCAATTTTAAGGATTTGTAATTGTCAGGATGGCCGAGTGGTCTAAGGCGCCAGACTAAAGGTGAGAATCCTTCCTAGTTACAGGGGTATTCTGGTCTCCGATTGGAGGCGAGGGTTCAAATCCCTCTTCTGACATAACTTTTGCCTGAAAAATGAAGCTCTTTGTCAATACCGAAAAATTCTCCAAATGGTGAAAGGAAAACACATGAACAGTGATTAATCTTTTGATATATGTCATAGTTTGAGAACAGACAACACATGAAATGCGAATAATCGTTCGATTAGAATTCAAAAAGTTACTCAAATTCCATAAAAAAATGTTTTTTACTATATCTTTCATTACCTTTTAACGTTTTTTCTTTATTTTTCATTGTATCTTAAGATCTGCATGTTTCCATCAGACATATCAGATGTTATGTTACAGAATCATGAAAAAAAATGAATTTTAAGCATTTTTAGTTGTCAGCTTGACCGAGTGGTCTAAGGCGCCAAACTAAAGGTGAGAATCCTTCCTAGTTACAGGGGTATTCTGGTCTCCGATTGAAGGCGAGGGTTCAAATCCCTCTTCTGACACGGCTTTTGCCTTGAAAAAGTAGCTCTTAGTCAATACCGAAAAATTCTCCAAATGGTGAAAAGAAAACACATGAACAGTGATTAATCGTTTGATATATGTCATAGTTTGAGAACAGACAACACATGATATGCGAAAAATCGTTCGACACATGTCATCATATGCCTAGTTTAGAATTAAAAAAGTTACGCAAATTCCATAAAAAAATGTTTTTACTATATCTTTCATTAGCTTTTAACGTTTTTTGTTTATTTTTCTTTGTATCTTAAGATCTGCATGTTTCCATCAGACATATCAGACGTTATGTTACAGAATCATGAAAAAATATGAATTTTAAGAATTTTTAATTGTCAGGATGGTCTAAGGCGCCAGACTCAAGGTGAGAATCCTTCCTAGTTACAGGGTTATTCTGGTCTCCGATTGGAGGCGAGGGTTCAAATCCCTCTTCTGACACGGCTTTTTCCTTAAAAAAGTAGCTCTTTGTCAATACCGAAAAATTCTCCAAATGTTGAAAAGAAAACACATGAACAGTGATTAATCGTTTGATAGATGCCATAGTTTGAGAACAGACAACACATGAAATGCGAATAATCGTTCGACACATGTCATCATATGCCTAGTTTAGAATTAAAAAAGTTACGCAAGTTGCATAAAAAAATGTTTTTTACTATATCTTTCATTAGCTTAAAATTTTAAGCATTTTTAGTTGTCAGCTTGACCGAGTGGTCTAAGGCGCCAGACTCAAGGTGAGAATCCTTCCTAGTTACATGGGTATTCTGGTCTCCGATTGGAGGCTAGGGATCAAATTCCTCTTCTGACACAGCTTTTGCCTTAAAAAAGTAGCTCTTTGTCAATACCGAAAAATTCTCCAAATGGTGAAAGGAAAACACATGAACAGTGATTAATCGTTTGATATATGTCATAGTTTGAGAACAGACAACACATGTAATGCGAATAATCGTTCGACACATGTCATCATATGCCTAGTTTAGAATTCAAAAAGTTACTCAAATTCCATAAAAAAAGGTTTTTTTACTATATCTTTCACTACCTTTTAACGTTTTTTATTTATTTTTCTTTGTATCTGAAGATCTGCATGTTTCCATCAGACATATCAGACGTTATGTTACAGAATCATGAAAAAATATGAATTTTAAGAATTTGTAATTGTCAGGATGGCCGAGTGGTCTAAGGCACCAGACTCAAGGTGAGAATCCTTCCTAGTTACAGGGGTATTCTGGTCTCCGATTGGAGGTGAGGGTTCAAAGTCCTCTTCTGACACAGCTTTTGCCTTAAAAATGTAGCTCTTTGTCAATACCGAAAAATTCTCCAATTGGTGAAAAGGATACACATGAACAGTGATTAATCGTTTGATATATGTCATAGTTTGAGAACAGACAACACATGAAATGCGAAAAATCGTTCGACACATGTCATCATATGCCTAGTTTAGAATTAAAAAAGTTACGCAAATTCCATAAAAAAATGTTTTTTACTATATCTTTCATTAGCTTTTAACGTTTTTTGTTTATTTTTCTTTGTATCTTAAGATCTGCATGTTTCCATCAGACATATCAGACGTTATGTTACAGAATCATGAAAAAATATGAATTTTAAGAATTTTTAATTGTCAGGATGGTCTAAGGCGCCAGACTCAAGGTAAGAATCCTTCCTAGTTACAGGGTTATTCTGGTCTCCGATTGGAGGCGAGGGTTCAAATCCCTCTTCTGACACGGCTTTTTCCTTTAAAAAGTAGCTCTTTGTCGATACCGAAAAATTCTCCAAATGTTGAAAAGAAAACACATGAACAGTGATTAATCGTTTGATAGATGCCATAGTTTGAGAACAGACAACACATGAAATGCGAATAATCGTTCGACACATGTCATCATATGCCTAGTTTAGAATTTAAAAAGTTACGCAAGTTCCATAAAAAAATGTTTTTTACTATATCTTTCATTAGCTTTTAACGTTTTTTGTTGATTTTTCTTTGTATCTTAAGATCTGCATGTTTCCATCAGACATATCAGAGGTTATGTTACAGAATCATGAAAAAATATGAGTTTTAAGAATTGTTAATTGTCAGGATGGTCTAAAGCGCCAGACTCAAGGTGAGAATGCTTCCTAGTTACAGGGGTATTCTGGTCTCCGATTGGAGGCGAGGGTTCAAATCCCACTTCTGACACGACATTTGCCTTAAAAAAGTAGCTCTTTGTCAGTACCGAAAAATTCTCCAAATGGTGGAAAGAAAACACATGAACAGTGATTAATCGTTTGATATATGTCATAGTTTGAGAACAGACAACACATGAAATGCGAAAAATCGTTCGACACATGTCATCATATGCCTAGTTTAGAATTTAAAAAGTTACGCAAATTCCATAAAAAAATGTTTTTTACTATATCTTTCATTAGCTTTTAACATTTTTTTTGTTTATTTTTCTTTGTATCTTAAGATCTGCATGTTTCCATCAGACATATCAGACGTTATGTTACAGAATCATGAAAAAATATGAATTTTAAGAATTTTTAATTGTCAGGATGGTCTAAGGCGCCAGACTCAAGGTAAGAATCCTTCCTAGTTACAGGGTTATTCTGGTCTCCGATTGGAGGCGAGGGTTCAAATCCCTCTTCTGACACGGCTTTTTCCTTAAAAAAGTAGCTCTTTGTCAATACCGAAAAATTCTCCAAATGTTGAAAAGAAAACACATGAACAGTGATTAATCGTTTGATAGATGCCATAGTTTGAGAACAGACAACACATGAAATGCGAAAAATCGTTCGACACAGGTCATCATATGCCTAGTTTAGAATTCAAAAAGTTACTCAAATTCCATACAAAAATGTTTTTTACTATATCTTTCATTAGCTTTTAACGTTTTTTGTTGATTTTTCTTTGTATCTTAAGATCTGCATGTTTTCATCAGACATATCAGACGTTATGTTACAGAATCATGAAAAAATATGAATTTTAAGGTTTTGTAATGGTCAGGATGGCCGAGTGGTCTAAGGCGCCAGACCCAAGGTGAGAATCCTTCCTAGTAACAGTGGTATTCTGGTCTCCGATTGGAGGTCAGGGTTCAAAGTCCTCTTCTGACACAGCTTTTGCCTTAAAAATGTAGCTCTTTGTCAATACCGAAAAATTCTCCAATTGGTGAAAAGGATACACATGAACAGTGATTAATCGTTTGATATATGTCATAGTTTGAGAACAGACAACACATGAAATGCGAAAAATCGTTCGACACATGTCATCATATGCCTAGTTTAGAATTAAAAAAGTTACGCAAATTCCATAAAAAAATGTTTTTTACTATATCTTTCATTAGCTTTTAACGTTTTTTGTTTATTTTTCTTTGTATCTTAAGATCTGCATGTTTCCATCAGACATATCAGACGTTATGTTACAGAATCATGAAAAAATATGAATTTTAAGAATTTTTAATTGTCAGGATGGTCTAAGGCGCCAGACTCAAGGTAAGAATCCTTCCTAGTTACAGGGTTATTCTGGTCTCCGATTGGAGGCGAGGGTTCAAATTCCTCTTCTGACACGGCTTTTTCCTTTAAAAAGTAGCTCTTTGTCAATACCGAAAAATTCTCCAAATGTTGAAAAGAAAACACATGAACAGTGATTAATCGTTTGATAGATGCCATAGTTTGAGAACAGACAACACATGAAATGCGAATAATCGTTCGACACATGTCATCATATGCCTAGTTTAGAATTTTAAAAGTTACGCAAGTTCCATAAAAAATGTTTTTTACTATATCTTTCATTAGCTTTTAACGTTTTTTGTTGATTTTTCTTTGTATCTTAAGATCTGCATGTTTCCATCAGACATATCAGAGGTTATGTTACAGAATCATGAAAAATATGAGTTTTAAGAATTGTTAATTGTCAGGATGGTCTAAAGCGCCAGACTCAAGGTGAGAATCCTTCCTAGTTACAGGGGTATTCTGGTCTCCGATTGGAGGCGAGGGTTCAAATCCCACTTCTGACACGGCATTTGCCTTAAAAAAGTAGCTCTTTGTCAATACCGAAAAATTCTCCAAATGGTGGAAAGAAAACACATGAACAGTGATTAATCGTTTGATATATGTCATAGTTTGAGAACAGACAACACATGAAATGCGAAAAATCGTTCGACACATGTCATCATATGCCTAGTTTAGAATTTAAAAAGTTACGCAAATTCCATAAAAAAATGTTTTTTACTATATCTTTCATTAGCTTTTAACGTTTTTTGTTTATTTTTCTTTGTATCTTAAGATCTGCATGTTTCCATCAGACATATCAGACGTTATGTTACAGAATCATGAAAAAATATGAATTTTAAGAATTTTTAATTGTCAGGATGGTCTAAGGCGCCAGACTCAAGGTAAGAATCCTTCCTAGTTACAGGGTTATTCTGGTCTCCGATTGGAGGCGAGGGTTCAAATCCCTCTTCTGACACGGCTTTTTCCTTAAAAAAGTAGCTCTTTGTCAATACCGAAAAATTCTCCAAATGTTGAAAAGAAAACACATGAACAGTGATTAATCGTTTGATAGATGCCATAGTTTGAGAACAGACAACACATGAAATGCGAATAATCGTTCGACACATGTCATCATATGCCTAGTTTAGAATTTAAAAAGTTACGCAAGTTCCATAAAAAAATGTTTTTTACTATATCTTTCATTAGCTTTTAACGTTTTTTGTTGATTTTTCTTTGTATCTTAAGATCTGCATGTTTCCATCAGACATATCAGAGGTTATGTTACAGAATCATGAAAAAATATGAGTTTTAAGAATTGTTAATTGTCAGGATGGTCTAAAGCGCCAGACTCAAGGTGAGAATCCTTCCTAGTTACAGGGGTATTCTGGTCTCCGATTGGAGGCGAGGGTTCAAATCCCACTTCTGACACGGCATTTGCCTTAAAAAAGTAGCTCTTTGTCAATACCGAAAAATTCTCCAAATGGTGGAAAGAAAACACATGAACAGTGATTAATCGTTTGATATATGTCATAGTTTGAGAACAGACAACACATGAAATGCGAAAAATCGTTCGACACATGTCATCATATGCCTAGTTTAGAATTAAAAAAGTTACGCAAATTCCATAAAAAAATGTTTTTTACTATATCTTTCATTAGCTTTTAACGTTTTTTGTTTATTTTTCTTTGTATCTTAAGATCTGCATGTTTCCATCAGACATATCAGAGGTTATGTTACAGAATCATGAAAAAATATGAGTTTTAAGAATTGTTAATTGTCAGGATGGTCTAAAGCGCCAGACTCAAGGTGAGAATCCTTCCTAGTTACAGGGGTATTCTGGTCTCCGATTGGAGGCGAGGGTTCAAATCCCACTTCTGACACGGCATTTGCCTTAAAAAAGTAGCTCTTTGTCAATACCGAAAAATTCTCCAAATGTTGAAAAGAAAACACATGAACAGTGATTAATCGTTTGATATATGTCATAGTTTGAGAACAGACAACACATGAAATGCGAAAAATCGTTCGACACATGTCATCATATGCCTAGTTTAGAATTTAAAAAGTTACGCAAATTCCATAAAAAAATGTTTTTTACTATATCTTTCATTAGCTTTTAACGTTTTTTGTTGATTTTTCTTTGTATCTTAAGATCTGCATGTTTCCATCAGACATATCAGAGGTTATGTTACAGAATCATGAAAAAATATGAGTTTTAAGAATTGTTAATTGTCAGGATGGTCTAAAGCGCCAGACTCAAGGTGAGAATCCTTCCTAGTTACAGGGGTATTCTGGTCTCCGATTGGAGGCGAGGGTTCAAATCCCACTTCTGACACGGCATTTGCCTTAAAAAAGTAGCTCTTTGTCAATACCGAAAAATTCTCCAAATGGTGGAAAGAAAACACATGAACAGTGATTAATCGTTTGATATATGTCATAGTTTGAGAACAGACAACACATGAAATGCGAAAAATCGTTCGACACATGTCATCATATGCCTAGTTTAGAATTAAAAAAGTTACGCAAATTCCATAAAAAAATGTTTTTTACTATATCTTTCATTAGCTTTTAACGTTTTTTGTTTATTTTTCTTTGTATCTTAAGATCTGCATGTTTCCATCAGACATATCAGAGGTTATGTTACAGAATCATGAAAAAATATGAGTTTTAAGAATTGTTAATTGTCAGGATGGTCTAAGGCGCCAGACTCAAGGTGAGAATCCTTCCTAGTTACAGGGGTAGTCTGGTCTCCGATTGGAGGTGAGGGTTCAAATTCCTCTTCTGACACAGCTTTTGCCTTAAAAATGTAGCTCTTTGTCAATACCGAAAAATTCTCCAATTGGTGAAAAGGATACACATGAACAGTGATTAATCGTTTGATAGATGCCATAGTTTGAGAACAGACAACACATGAAATGCGAATAATCGTTCGACAAATGTCATCATATGCCTAGTTTAGAATTCAAAAAGTTACTCAAATTCCATAAAACAAATGTTTTTTACTATATCTTTCATTTGCTTTTAACGTTTTTTGTTGATTTTTCTTTGTATCTTAAGATCTGCATATTTCCATCAGACATATCAGACGTTATGTTACAGAATCATGAAAAAATATGAAATTTAAGAAATTTAAATTGTCAGGATGGCCGAGTGGTCTAAGGCGCCAGACTCAAGGTGAAAATCCTTCCTAGTTACAGGGGTATTCTGGTCTCCGATTGGAGGCGAGGGTTCAAATCCCTCTTCTGACACGGCTTTTGCCTTAAAAAAGTAGCTCTTTGTCAATACCGAAAAATTCTCCAAATGGTGAAAAGAAAACACATGAACAGTGATTAATCGTTTGATATATGTCATAGTTTGAGAACAGACAACACATGAAATGCGAAAAATCGTTCGACACATGTCATCATATGCCTAGTTTAGAATTAAAAAAGTTACGCAAATTCCATAAAAAAATGTTTTTTACTATATCTTTCATTAGCTTTTAACGTTTTTTGTTGATTTTTCTTTGTATCTTAAGATCTGCATATTTCCATCAGACATATCAGACGTTATGTTACAGAATCATGAAAAAATATGAATTTTAAGAAATTTAAATTGTCAGGATGGCCGAGTGGTCTAAGGCGCCAGACTCAAGGTGAAAATCCTTCCTAGTTACAGGGGTATTCTGGTCTCCGATTGGAGGCGAGGGTTCAAATCCCTCTTCTGACACGGCTTTTGCCTTAAAAAAGTAGCTCTTTGTCAATACCGAAAAATTCTCCAAATGGTGAAAAGAAAACACATGAACAGTGATTAATCGTTTGATATATGTCATAGTTTGAGAACAGACAACACATGAAATGCGAAAAATCGTTCGACACATGTCATCATATGCCTAGTTTAGAATTAAAAAAGTTACGCAAATTCCATAAAAAAATGTTTTTTACTATATCTTTCATTAGCTTTTAACGTTTTTTGTTGATTTTTCTTTGTATCTTAAGATCTGCATGTTTCCATCAGACATATCAGAGGTTATGTTACAGAATCATGAAAAAATATGAGTTTTAAGAATTGTTAATTGTCAGGATGGTCTAAGCCGCCAGACTCAAGGTGAGAATCCTTCCTAGTTACAGGGGTATTCTGGTCTCCGATTGGAGGCGAGGGTTCAAATCCCTCTTCTGACACGGCATTTGCCTTAAAAAAGTAGCTCTTTGTCAATACCGAAAAATTCTCCAAATGGTGGAAAGAAAACACATGAACAGTGATTAATCGTTTGATATATGTCATAGTTTGAGAACAGACAACACATGAAATGCGAAAAATCGTTCGACACATGTCATCATATGCCTAGTTTAGAATTAAAAAATTTACGCAAATTCCATAAAAAAATGTTTTTTACTATATCTTTCATTAGCTTTTAACGTTTTTTGTTTATTTTTCTTTGTATCTTAAGATCTGCATGTTTCCATCAGACATATCAGAGGTTATGTTACAGAATCATGAAAAAATATGAGTTTTAAGAATTGTTAATTGTCAGGATGGTCTAAGGCGCCAGACTCAAGGTGAGAATCCTTCCTAGTTACAGGGGTAGTCTGGTCTCCGATTGGAGGCGAGGGTTCAAATCCCTCTTCTGACACGGCTTTTGCCTTAAAAAAGTAGCTCTTTGTCAATACCGAAAAATTCTCCAAATGGTGAAAAGAAAACACATGAACAGTGATTAATCGTTTGATATATGTCATAGTTTGAGAACAGACAACACATGAAATGCAAATAATCGTTCGACACGTCATCATATGCCTAGTTTAGAAATTAAAAAGATACTCAAATTCCATAAAAAAATGTTTTTTACTATATCTTTCATTAGCTTTTAACGTTTTTTGTTGATTTTTCTTTGTATCTTAAGATCTGCATGTTTCCATCAGACATATCAGATGTTATGTTACAGAATCATGAAAAAATATGAATTTTAAGAATTTTTAATTGTCAGGATGGCCGAGTGGTCTAAGGCGCCAGACTCAAGGTGAGAATCCTTCCTAGTTACAGGGGTATTCTGGTCTCCGATTGTAGGCGAGGGTTCAAATCCCTCTTCTGACACGGCTTTTGCCTTAAAAAATTAGCTCTTTGTCTATACCGAAAAATTATCCAAATGGTGAAAAGAAAACACATGAACAGTGATTAATCGTTTGATATATGTCATAGTTTGAGAACAGACAACAAATGAAATGCAAATAATCGTTCGACACGTGTCATCTTATGCCTAGTTTGGAATTCAATAACTTACTCAAATTCCATAAAAAAATGTTTTTTACTATATCTTTCATTAGCATTTAACGTTTTTGTTTATTTTTCTTTGTATCTTAAGATCTGCATGTTTCCATCAGACATATCAGACGTTATGTTACAGAATCATGAAAAAATATGATTTTTAAGGATATCTAATTGTCAGGATGGCCGAGTGGTCTAAGGCGCCAGACTCAAGGTGAGAGTCCTTCCTATTTACAGGGGTATTCTGGTCTTCGATTGGAGTTGAGGGTTCAAATCCCTCTTCTGACACGGATTTTGCCTTAAAAAAGTAGCTCTTTGTCAATACCGAAAAATTCTCCAAATGGTGAAAAGAAAACACATGAACAGTGATTAATCGTTTGATAGATGCCATCGTTTGAGAACAGACAACACATGAAATGCGAATAATCGTTCAACACATGTCATCATATGCCTAGTTTCGAGTTCAAAAAGTTACTCAAATTCCATAAAAAAATGTTTTTTTTACTATATCTTTCATTAGCTTTTAAAGTTTTTCATTTATTTTTCTTTGTATCTTAAGATCTGCATGTTTCCATCAGACATATCAGACGTTATGTTATAGAATCATGAAAAAATATGAAATTTAAGAATTTTTAATTGTCAGGATGGCCGAGTGTTCTAAGGCGCCAGACTCAAGGTGAAAATCCTTCCTAGTTACAGGGGTATTCTGGTTTCCGATTGAGGCGAGGGTTCAAATCCATCTTCTGACATGGATTTTGCCTTAAAAAGTAGCTCTTTGTAAATACCGAAAAATTCTCCAAATGGTGTAAAGACAACACATGAACAGTGATTAATCGTTTGATAGATGTCATAGTTTGAGAATAGACAACACATGAAACGCAAATTATCGTTCGATACATGTCATCATATGCCTAGTTTGGAATTCAATAACTTACTCAAATTCCATGAAAAATGTTTTTTACTATATCTTTCATTAGCTTTTAACGTTTTTTATTTATTTTTCTTTGTATCTTAAGATCTGCATGTTTCCATCAGACATATCAGACGTTATGTTACAGAATCATGAAAAAATATGATTTTTAAGGATATGTAATTGTCAGGATGGCCGAGTGGTCTAAGGCACCAGACTCAAGGTGAGAGTCCTTCCTATTTACAGGGGTATTCTGGTCTTCGATTGGAGTTGAGGGTTCAAATCCCTCTTCTGACACGGATTTTGCCTTAAAAAAGTAGCTCTTTGTCAATACCGAAAAATTCTCCAAATGGTGAAAAGAAAACACATGAACAGTGATTAATCGTTTGATAGATGCCATAGTTTGAGAACAGACAACACATGAAATGCGAATAATCGTTCGACACATGTCATCATATGCCTAGTTTCGAGTTCAAAAAGTTACTCAAATTCCATAAAAAAATGTTGTTTTTACTATATCTTTCATTAGCTTTTAAAGTTTTTCATTTATTTTTCTTTGTATCTTAAGATCTGCATGTTTCCATCAGACATATCAGACGTTATGTTATAGAATCATGAAAAAATATTAAATTTAAGAATTTTTAATTGTCAGGATGGCCGAGTGGTCTAAGGCGCCAGACTCAAGGTGAAAATCCTTCCTAGTTACAGGGGTATTCTGGTTTCCGATTGGAGGCGAGGGTTCAAATCCCTCTTCTGACATGGATTTTGCCTTAAAAAAGTAGCTCTTTGTAAATACCGAAAAATTCTCCAAATGGTGTAAAGACAACACATGAACAGTGATTAATCGTTTGATAGATGTCATAGTTTGAGAATAGACAACACATGAAACGCAAATTATCGTTCGATACATGTCATCATATGCCTAGTTTGGAATTCAATAACTTACTCAAATTCCATGAAAAATGTTTTTTACTATATCTTTCATTAGCTTTTAACGTTTTTTATTTATTTTTCTTTGTATCTTAAGATCTGCATGTTTCCATCAGACATATCAGACGTTATGTTACAGAATCATGAAAAAATATGATTTTTAAGTATATGTAATTGTCAGGATGGCCGAGTGGTCTAAGGCACCAGACTCAAGGTGAGAGTCCTTCCTATTTACAGGGGTATTCTGGTTCTTCGATTGGAGTTGAGGGTTCAAATCCCTCTTCTGACACGGATTTTGCCTTAAAAAGTAGCTCTTTGTCAATACCGAAAAAATTCTCCAAATGGTGAAAAGAAAACACATGAACAGTGATTAATCGTTTGATAGATGCCATAGTTTGAGAACAGACAACACATGAAATGCGAATAATCGTTCGACACATGTCATCATATGCCTAGTTTCGAGTTCAAAAAGTTACTCAAATTCCATAAAAAAATGTTTTTTTACTATATCTTTCATTAGCTTTTAAAGTTTTTTATTTATTTTTCTTTGTATCTTAAGATCTGCATGTTTCCATCAGACATATCAGACGTTATGTTATAGAATCATGAAAAAATATGAAATATAATAATTTTTAATTGTCAGGATGGCCGAGTGGTCTAATGCGCCAGACTAAAGGTGAGAATCCTTCCTAGTTACAGGGGTATTCTGGTCTCTGATTTGAGGCGAGGGTTCAAATCCCTCTTCTGACACGGCTTTTGCCTTAAAAAGTAGCTCTTTGTCAATACCGAAAAATTCTCCAAATGGTGAAAAGAAAACACATGAACAGTGATTAATCGTTTGATAGATGCCATAGTTTGAGAACAGACAACACATGAAATGCGAATAATCGTTCGACACATTTCATCATATGCCTAGTTTGGAATTCAATAACTTACTCAAATTCCATAAAAAAATGTTTTTTACTATATCTTTCATTAGCTTTTAAAGTTTTTCATTTATTTTTCTTTGTATCTTAAGATCTGCATGTTTCCATCAGACATATCAGACGTTATGTTATAGAATCATGAAAAAATATGAAATTTAAGAATTTTTAATTGTCAGGATGGCCGAGTGGTCTAAGGCGCCAGACTCAAGGTGAGAATCCTTCCTAGTTACAGGGGTATTCTGGTCTCCGATTGGAGGCGAGGGTTCAAATCCCTCTTCTGACACGGCTTTTGCCTTAAAAAATTAGCTCTTTGTCTATACCGAAAAATTATCCAAATGGTGAAAAGAAAACACATGAACAGTGATTAATCGTTTGATATATGTCATAGTTTGAGAACAGACAACAAATGAAATGCAAATAATCGTTCGACACGTGTCATCTTATGCCTAGTTTGGAATTCAATAACTTACTCAAATTTCATGAAAAATGTTTTTTACTATATCTTTCATTAGCTTTTAACGTTTTTTATTTATTTTTCTTTGTATCTTAAGATCTGCATGTTTCCATCAGACATATCAGACGTTATGTTACAGAATCATGAAAAATATGATTTTTAAGGATATGTAATTGTCAGGATGGCCGAGTGGTCTAAGGCACCACACTCAAGGTGAGAGTCCTTCCTATTTACAGGGGTATTCTGGTCTTCGATTGGAGTTGAGGGTTCAAATCCCTCTTCTGACATGGATTTTGCCTTAAAAAAGTAGCTCTTTGTCAATACCGAAAAATTCTCCAAATGGTGAAAAGAAAACACATGAACAGTGATTAATCGTTTGATAGATGCCATAGTTTGAGAACAGACAACACATGAAATGCGAATAATCGTTCGACACATGTCATCATATGCCTAGTTTAGAGTTCAAAAAGTTACTCAAATTCCATAAAAAAATGTTTTTTTTACTATATCTTTCATTAGCTTTTAAAGTTTTTTATTTATTTTTCTTTGTATCTTAAGATCTGCATGTTTCCATCAGACATATCAGACGTTATGTTACAGAATCATGAAAAAATATGATTTTTAAGGATATGTAATTGTCAGGATGGCCGAGTGGTCTAAGGCACCAGACTCAAGGTGAGAGTCCTTCCTATTTACAGGGGTATTCTGGTCTTCGATTGGAGTTGAGGGTTCAAATCCCTCTTCTGACACGGATTTTGCCTTAAAAAAGTAGCTCTTTGTCAATACCGAAAAATTCTCCAAATGGTGAAAAGAAAACACATGAACAGTGATTAATCGTTTGATAGATGCCATAGTTTGAGAACAGACAACACATGAAATGCGAATAATCGTTCGACACATGTCATCATATGCCTAGTTTCGAGTTCAAAAAGTTACTCAAATTCCATAAAAAATGTTTTTTTACTATATCTTTCATTAGCTTTTAAAGTTTTTTATGTATTTTTCTTTGTATCTTAAGATCTGCATGTTTCCATCAGACATATCAGACGTTATGTTATAGAATCATGAAAAAATATGAAATTTAAGAATTTTTAATTGTCAGGATGGCCGAGTGGTCTAAGGCGCCAGACTCAAGGTGAAAATCCTTCCTAGTTACAGGGGTATTCTGGTTTCCGATTGGAGGCGAGGGTTCAAATCCCTCTTCTGACATGGATTTTGCCTTAAAAAGTAGCTCTTTGTAAATACCGAAAAATTCTCCAAATGGTGTAAAGACAACACATGAACAGTGATTAATCGTTTGATAGATGTCATAGTTTGAGAATAGACAACACATGAAACGCAAATTATCGTTCGATACATGTCATCATATGCCTAGTTTGGAATTCAATAACTTACTTAAATTCCATGAAAAATGTTTTTACTATATCTTTCATTAGCTTTTAACGTTTTTTATTTATTTTTCTTTGTATCTTAAGATCTGCATGTTTCCATCAGACATATCAGACGTTATGTTACAGAATCATGAAAAAATATGATTTTTAAGGATATGTAATTGTCAGGATGGCCGAGTGGTCTAAGGCACCAGACTCAAGGTGAGAGTCCTTCCTATTTACAGGGGTATTCTGGTCTCGATTGGAGTTGAGGGTTCAAATCCCTCTTCTGACACGGCTTTTGCCTTAAAAAAGTAGCTCTTTGTCAATACCGAAAAATTCTCCAAATGGTGAAAAGAAAACACATGAACAGTGATTAATCGTTTGATAGATGCCATAGTTTGAGAACAGACAACACATGAAATGCGAATAATCGTTCGACACATGTCATCATATGCCTAGTTTAGAGTTCAAAAAGTTACTCAAATTCCATAAAAAAATGTTTTTTTACTATATCTTTCATTAGCTTTTAAAGTTTTTTATGTATTTTTCTTTGTATCTTAAGATCTGCATGTTTCCATCAGACATATCAGACGTTATGTTATAGAATCATGAAAAAATATGAAATATAATAATTTTTAATTGTCAGGATGGCCGAGTGGTCTAATGCGCCAGACTAAAGGTGAGAATCCTTCCTAGTTACAGGGGTATTCTGGTCTCTGATTTGAGGCGAGGGTTCAAATCCCTCTTCTGACACGGCTTTTGCCTTAAAAAAGTAGCTCTTTGTCAATACCGAAAAAATTCTCCAAATGGTGAAAAGAAAACACATGAACAGTGATTAATCGTTTGATAGATGCCATAGTTTGAGAACAGACAACACATGAAATGCGAATAATCGTTCGACACATTTCATCATATGCCTAGTTTGGAATTCAATAACTTACTCAAATTCCATAAAAAAATGTTTTTTACTATATCTTTCATTAGCTTTTAACGTTTTTGTTTATTTTTCTTTGTATCTGAAGATCTGCATGTTTCCATCAGACATATCAGACGTTATGTTACAGAATCATGAAAAAATATGATTTTTAAGGATATGTAATTGTCAGGATGGCCGAGTGGTCTAAGGCGCCAGACTCAAGGTGAGAATCCTTCCTAGTTACAGGGGTATTCTGGTCTCCGATTGGAGTTGAGGGTTCAAATCCATCTTCTGACATGATTTTTTACCTTAAAAAAGTAGCTCTTTGTCAATACCGAAAAATTCTCCAAATGGTGAAAAGAAAACACATGAACAGTGATTAATCGTTTGATAGATGCCATAGTTTGAGAACAGACAACACATGAAATGCGAATAATCGTTCGACACATGTCATCATATGCCTAGTTTCGAGTTCAAAAAGTTACTCAAATTCCATAAAAAAATGTTTTTTTACTATATCTTTCATTAGCTTTTAAAGTTTTTCATTTATTTTTCTTTGTATCTTAAGATCTGCATGTTTCCATCAGACATATCAGACGTTATGTTACAGAATCATGAAAAAATATGATTTTTAAGGATATGTAATTGTCAGGATGGCCGAGTGGTCTAAGGCGCCAGACTCAAGGTGAGAATCCTTCCTAGTTACAGGGGTATTCTGGTCTCCGATTGGAGGCGAGGGTTCAAATCCCTCTTCTGACACGGCTTTTGCCTTAAAAAATTAGCTCTTTGTCTATACCGAAAAATTATCCAAATGGTGAAAAGAAAACACATGAACAGTGATTAATCGTTTGATATATGTCATAGTTTGAGAACAGACAACAAATGAAATGCAAATAATCGTTCGACACGTGTCATCTTATGCCTAGTTTGGAATTCAATAACTTACTCAAATTTCATGAAAAATGTTTTTTACTATATCTTTCATTAGCTTTTAACGTTTTTTATTTATTTTTCTTTGTATCTTAAGATCTGCATGTTTCCATCAGACATATCAGACGTTATGTTACAGAATCATGAAAAAATATGATTTTTAAGGATATGTAATTGTCAGGATGGCCGAGTGGTCTAAGGCACCAGACTCAAGGTGAGAGTCCTTCCTATTTACAGGGGTATTCTGGTCTTCGATTGGAGTTGAGGGTTCAAATCCCTCTTCTGACACGGATTTTGCCTTAAAAAAGTAGCTCTTTGTCAATACCGAAAAATTCTCCAAATGGTGAAAAGAAAACACATGAACAGTGATTAATCGTTTGATAGATGCCATAGTTTGAGAACAGACAACACATGAAATGCGAATAATCGTTCGACACATGTCATCATATGCCTAGTTTCGAGTTCAAAAAGTTACTCAAATTCCATAAAAAAATGTTTTTTTTACTATATCTTTCATTAGCTTTTAAAGTTTTTCATTTATTTTTCTTTGTATCTTAAGATCTGCATGTTTCCATCAGACATATCAGACGTTATGTTATAGAATCATGACAAAATATGAAATTTAAGAATTTTTAATTGTCAGGATGGCCGAGTGGTCTAAGGCGCCAGACTCAAGGTGAAAATCCTTCCTAGTTACAGGGGTATTCTGGTCTCCGATTGGAGGCGAGGGTTCAAATCCCTCTTCTGACACGGATTTTGCCTTAAAAAAGTAGCTCTTTGTAAATACCGAAAAATTCTCCAAATGGTGTAAAGACAACACATGAACAGTGATTAATCGTTTGATAGATGTCATAGTTTGAGAATAGACAACACATGAAACGCAAATTATCGTTCGATACATGTCATCATATGCCTAGTTTGGAATTCAATAACTTACTCAAATTCCATGAAAAATGTTTTTTACTATATCTTTCATTAGCTTTTAACGTTTTTTGTTGATTTTTCTTTGTATCTTAAGATCTGCATGTTTCCATCAGACATATCAGACGTTATGTTATAGAATCATGAAAAAATATGAATTTTAAAGATTTGTAATTGTCAGGATGGCCGAGTGGTCTAAGGCGCCAGACTCAAGGTGAGAATCCTTCCTAGTTACAGGGGTATTCTGGTCTCTGATTGGAGGCGAGGGTTCAAATCCCTCTTCTGACACGGCTTTTGCCTTAAAAAAGTAGCTCTTTGTCAATACCGAAAAATTCTCCAAATGGTGAAAAGAAAACACATGAACAGTGATTAATCGTTTGATAGATGCCATAGTTTGAGAACAGACAACACATGAAATGTGAATAATCGTTCGACACATGTCATCATATGCCTAGTTTAGAATTCAAAAAGTTACTCAAATTCCATAAAAAAATGTTTTTTACTATATCTTTCATTTGCTTTTAACGTTTTTTGTTGATTTTTCTTTGTATCTTACGATCTGCATGTTTCCATCAGACATATCAGAGGTTATGTTACAGAATCATGAAAAAATATGAATTTTAAGAATTTTTATTTGTCAGTATGGCCGAGTGGTCTAAGGCGCCAGACTCAAGGTGAGAATCCTTCCTAGTTAGTAACAGTGGTATTCTGGTCTCCGATTGGAGGCGAGGGTTCAAATCCCTCTTCTGACACGGCTTTTGCCTTAAAAAAGTAGCTCTTTGTCAATACCGAAAAATTCTCCAAATGGTGTAAAGACAACACATGAACAGTGATTAATCGTTTGATAGATGTCATAGTTTGAGAACAGACAACACATGAAACGCAAATTATCGTTCGATACATGTCATCATATGCCTAGTTTGGAATTCAATAACTTACTCAAATTCCATAAAAAAATGTTTTTTACTATATCTTTCATTAGCTTTTAACGTTTATGTTTATTTTTCTTTGTATCTTAAGATCTGCATGTTTCCATCAGACATATCAGACGTTATGTTACAGAATCATGAAAAAATATGATTTTTAAGGATATGTAATTGTCAGGATGGCCGAGTGGTCTAAGGCGCCAGACTCAAGGTGAGAGTCCTTCCTATTTACAGGGGTATTCTGGTCTTCGATTGGAGTTGAGGGTTCAAATCCATCTTCTGACACTGATTTTTTGCCTTAAAAAAGTAGCTCTTTGTCAATACCGAAAAATTCTCCAAATGGTGAAAAGAAAACACATGAACAGTGATTAATCGTTTGATAGATGCCATAGTTTGAGAACAGACAACACATGAAATGCGAATAATCGTTCGACACATGTCATCATATGCCTAGTTTCGAGTTCAAAAAGTTACTCAAATTCCATAAAAAAATGTTTTTTTACTATATCTTTCATTAGCTTTTAAAGTTTTTTATTTATTTTTCTTTGTATCTTAAGATCTGCATGTTTCCATCAGACATATCAGACGTTATGTTATAGAATCATGAAAAAATATGAATTTTAAGAATTTTTAATTGTCAGGATGGCCGAGTGGTCTAAGGCGCCAGACTCAAGGTGAGAATCCTTCCTAGTTACAGGGGTATTCTGGTCTCCGATTGGAGCGAGGGTTCAAATCCTCTTCTGACACTGATTTTTTGCCTTAAAAAAGTAGCTCTTTGTCAATACCGAAAAATTCTCCAAATGGTGTAAAGACAACACATGAACAGTGATTAATCGTTTGATAGATGTCATAGTTTGAGAACAGACAACACATGAAATGCAAATTATCGTTCGACACATGTCATCATATGCCTAGTTTGGAATTCAATAACTTACTCAAATTCCATAAAAAAATGTTTTTTACTATATCTTTCATTAGCTTTTAACGTTTTTTGTTGATTTTTCTTTGTATCTTAAGATCTGCATGTTTCCATCAGACATATCAGACGTTATGTTATAGAATCATGAAAAAATATGAATTTTAAAGATTTTTTAATTGTCAGGATGGAGTGGTCTAAGGCGCCAGACTCAAGATGAGAATCCTTCCTAGTTACAGGGGTATTCTGGTCTCTGATTGGAGGCGAGGGTTCAAATCCCTCTTCTGACACTGCTTTGGCCTTAAAAAAGTAGCTCTTTGTCAATACCAAAAAATTCTCCAAATGGTGAAAAGAAAACACATGAACAGTGATTAATCGTTTGATATAGATGCCATAGTTTGAGAACAGACAACACATGAAATGTGAATAATCGTTCGACATGTCATCATATGCCTAGTTTAGAATTCAAAAAGTTACTCAAATTCCATAAAAAAATGTTTTTTACTATATCTTTCATTAGCTTTTAACGTTTTTTGTTGATTTTTCTTTGTATCTTAAGATCTGCATGTTTCCATCAGACATATCAGAGGTTATGTTACAGAATCATGAAAAAATATGAATTTTAAGAATTTTTAATTGTCAGGATGGCCGAGTGGTCTAAGGCGCCAGACTCAAGGTGAGAATCCTTCCTAGTTAGTAACAGTGGTATTCTGGTCTCCGATTGGAGGCGCGGGTTCAAATCCCTCTTCTGACACTGATTTTGCCTTAAAAAAGTAGCTCTTTGTCAATACTGAAAAATTCTCCAAATGGTGTAAAGACAACACATGAACAGTGATTAATCGTTTGATAGATGTCATAGTTTGAGAATAGACAACACATGAAACGCAAATTATCTTTCGATACATGTCATCATATGCCTAGTTTGGAATTCAATAACTTACTCAAATTCCATAAAAAAATGTTTTTTACTATATCTTTCATTAGCTTTTAACGTTTTTTGTTGATTTTTCTTTGTATCTTAAGATCTGCATGTTTCCATCAGACATATCAGACGTTATGTTATAGAATCATGAAAAAATATGAATTTTTAAGATTTGTAATTGTCAGGATGGCCGAGTGGTCTAAGGCGCCAGACTCAAGGTGAGAATCCTTCCTAGTTACAGGGGTATTCTGGTCTCCGATTGGAGGCGAGGGTTCAAATCCCTCTTCTGACATGGCTTTTGCCTTAAAAAAGTAGCTCTTTGTCAATACTGAAAAATTCTCCAAATGGTGAAAAGAAAACACATGAACAGTGATTAATCGTTTGATATAGATGCCATAGTTTGAGAACAGACAACACATGAAATGCGAATAATCGTTCGACACATGTCATCATATGCCTAGTTTCGAGTTCAAAAAGTTACTCAAATTCCATAAAAAAATGTTTTTTTACTATATCTTTCATTAGCTTTTAAAGTTTTTTATTTATTTTTCTTTGTATCTTAAGATCTGCATGTTTCCATCAGACATATCAGACGTTATGTTATAGAATCATGAAAAAATATGAAATTTAAGAATTTTTAATTGTCAGAATGGCCGAGTGGTCTAAGGCGCCAGACTCAAGGTGAGAATCCTTCCTAGTTACAGGGGTATTCTGGTCTCCGATTGGAGGCGAGGGTTCAAATCCCTCTTCTGACATGGATTTTGCCTTAAAAAAGTAGCTCTTTGTCAATACCGAAAAATTCTCCAAATGGTGAAAAGAAAACACATGAACAGTGATTAATCGTTTGATAGATGTCATAGTTTGAGAACAGACAACACATGAAATGCGAATAATCGTTCGACACATGTCATCATATGCCTAGTTTCGAATTCAAAAAGTTACTCAAATTCCATAAAAAAATGTTTTTTACTATATCTTTCATTAGCTTTTAAAGTTTTTTATTTATTTTTCTTTGTATCTTAAGATCTGCATGTTTCCATCAGACATATCAGACGTTATGTTACAGAATCATGAAAAAATATGATTTTTAAGGATATGTAATTGTCAGGATGGCCGAGTGGTCTAAGGCACCAGACTCAAGGTGAGAGTCCTTCCTATTTACAGGGGTATTCTGGTCTTCGATTGGAGTTGAGGGTTCAAATCCCTCTTCTGACACGGATTTTGCCTTAAAAAAGTAGCTCTTTGTCAATACCGAAAAATTCTCCAAATGGTGAAAAGAAAACACATGAACAGTGATTAATCGTTTGATAGATGCCATAGTTTGAGAACAGACAACACATGAAATGCGAATAATCGTTCGACACATGTCATCATATGCCTAGTTTCGAGTTCAAAAAGTTACTCAAATTCCATAAAAAAATGTTTTTTTTTACTATATCTTTCATTAGCTTTTAAAGTTTTTCATTTATTTTTCTTTGTATCTTAAGATCTGCATGTTTCCATCAGACATATCAGACGTTATGTTATAGAATCATGAAAAAATATGAAATTTAAGAATTTTTAATTGTCAGGATGGCCGAGTGGTCTAAGGCGCCAGACTCAAGGTGAAAATCCTTCCTAGTTACAGGGGTATTCTGGTTTCCGATTGGAGGCGAGGGTTCAAATCCCTCTTCTGACATGGATTTTGCCTTAAAAAAGTAGCTCTTTGTAAATACCGAAAAATTCTCCAAATGGTGTAAAGACAACACATGAACAGTGATTAATCGTTTGATAGATGTCATAGTTTGAGAATAGACAACACATGAAACGCAAATTATCGTTCGATACATGTCATCATATGCCTAGTTTGGAATTCAATAACTTACTTAAATTCCATGAAAAATGTTTTTTACTATATCTTTCATTAGCTTTTAACGTTTTTTATTTATTTTTCTTTGTATCTTAAGATCTGCATGTTTCCATCAGACATATCAGACGTTATGTTACAGAATCATGAAAAAATATGATTTTTAAGGATATGTAATTGTCAGGATGGCCGAGTGGTCTAAGGCACCAGACTCAAGGTGAGAGTCCTTCCTATTTACAGGGGTATTCTGGTCTTCGATTGGAGTTGAGGGTTCAAATCCCTCTTCTGACACGGATTTTGCCTTAAAAAAGTAGCTCTTTGTCAATACCGAAAAATTCTCCAAATGGTGAAAAGAAAACACATGAACAGTGATTAATCGTTTGATAGATGCCATAGTTTGAGAACAGACAACACATGAAATGCGAATAATCGTTCGACACATGTCATCATATGCCTAGTTTCGAGTTCAAAAAGTTACTCAAATTCCATAAAAAAATGTTTTTTTTACTATATCTTTCATTAGCTTTTAAAGTTTTTTATTTATTTTTCTTTGTATCTTAAGATCTGCATGTTTCCATCAGACATATCAGACGTTATGTTATAGAATCATGAAAAAATATGAAATATAATAATTTTTAATTGTCAGGATGGCCGAGTGGTCTAATGCGCCAGACTAAAGGTGAGAATCCTTCCTAGTTACAGGGGTATTCTGGTCTCTGATTTGAGGCGAGGGTTCAAATCCCTCTTCTGACACGGCTTTTGCCTTAAAAAAGTAGCTCTTTGTCAATACCGAAAAATTCTCCAAATGGTGAAAAGAAAACACATGAACAGTGATTAATCGTTTGATAGATGCCATAGTTTGAGAACAGACAACACATGAAATGCGAATAATCGTTCGACACATTTCATCATATGCCTAGTTTGGAATTCAATAACTTACTCAAATTCCATAAAAAAATGTTTTTTACTATATCTTTCATTAGCTTTTAACGTTTTTGTTTATTTTTCTTTGTATCTGAAGATCTGCATGTTTCCATCAGACATATCAGACGTTATGTTACAGAATCATGAAAAAATATGATTTTTAAGGATATGTAATTGTCAGGATGGCCGAGTGGTCTAAGGCGCCAGACTCAAGGTGAGAATCCTTCCTAGTTACAGGGGTATTCTGGTCTTCGATTGGAGTTGAGGGTTCAAATCCATCTTCTGACATGATTTTTTACCTTAAAAAAGTAGCTCTTTGTCAATACCGAAAAATTCTCCAAATGGTGAAAAGAAAACACATGAACAGTGATTAATCGTTTGATAGATGCCATAGTTTGAGAACAGACAACACATGAAATGCGAATAATCGTTCGACACATGTCATCATATGCCTAGTTTCGAGTTCAAAAAGTTACTCAAATTCCATAAAAAAATGTTTTTTTACTATATCTTTCATTAGCTTTTAAAGTTTTTCATTTATTTTTCTTTGTATCTTAAGATCTGCATGTTTCCATCAGACATATCAGACGTTATGTTACAGAATCATGAAAAAATATGATTTTTAAGGATATGTAATTGTCAGGATGGCCGAGTGGTCTAAGGCACCAGACTCAAGGTGAGAGTCCTTCCTATTTACAGGGGTATTCTGGTCTTCGATTGGAGTTGAGGGTTCAAATCCCTCTTCTGACACGGATTTTGCCTTAAAAAAGTAGCTCTTTGTCAATACCGAAAAATTCTCCAAATGGTGAAAAGAAAACACATGAACAGTGATTAATCGTTTGATAGATGCCATAGTTTGAGAACAGACAACACATGAAATGCGAATAATCGTTCGACACATGTCATCATATGCCTAGTTTCGAGTTCAAAAAGTTACTCAAATTCCATAAAAAAATGTTTTTTTTACTATATCTTTCATTAGCTTTTAAAGTTTTTCATTTATTTTTCTTTGTATCTTAAGATCTGCATGTTTCCATCAGACATATCAGACGTTATGTTATAGAATCATGAAAAAATATGAAATTTAAGAATTTTTAATTGTCAGGATGGCCGAGTGGTCTAAGGCGCCAGACTCAAGGTGAAAATCCTTCCTAGTTACAGGGGTATTCTGGTCTCCGATTGGAGGCGAGGGTTCAAATCCCTCTTCTGACATGGAGTTTGCCTTAAAAAAGTAGCTCTTTGTAAATACCGAAAAATTCTCCAAATGGTGTAAAGACAACACATGAACAGTGATTAATCGTTTGATAGATGTCATAGTTTGAGAATAGACAACACATGAAACGCAAATTATCGTTCGATACATGTCATCATATGCCTAGTTTGGAATTCAATAACTTACTCAAATTCCATAAAAAAATGTTTTTTACTATATCTTTCATTAGCTTTTAACGTTTTTTGTTTATTTTTCTTTGTATCTTAAGATCTGCATGTTTCCATCAGACATATCAGACGTTATGTTATAGAATCATGAAAAAATATGAATTTTAAAGATTTGTAATTGTCAGGATGGCCGAGTGGTCTAAGGCGCCAGACTCAAGGTGAGAATCCTTCCTAGTTACAGGGGTATTCTGGTCTCTGATTGGAGGCGAGGGTTCAAATCCCTCTTCTGACACGGCTTTTGCCTTAAAAAGTAGCTCTTTGTCAATACCGAAAAATTCTCCAAATGGTGAAAAGAAAACACATGAACAGTGATTAATCGTTTGATAGATGCCATAGTTTGAGAACAGACAACACATGAAATGTGAATAATCGTTCGACACATGTCATCATATGCCTAGTTTAGAATTCAAAAAGTTACTCAAATTCCATAAAAAAAATGTTTTTTACTATATCTTTCATTTGCTTTTAACGTTTTTTGTTGATTTTTCTTTGTATCTTACGATCTGCATGTTTCCATCAGACATATCAGAGGTTATGTTACAGAATCATGAAAAAATATGAATTTTAAGAATTTTTATTTGTCAGTATGGCCGAGTGGTCTAAGGCGCCAGACTCAAGGTGAAAATCCTTCCTAGTTAGTAACAGTGGTATTCTGGTTTCCGATTGGAGGCGCGGGTTCAAATCCCTCTTCTGACACTGATTTTGCCTTAAAAAAGTAGCTCTTTGTCAATACCGAAAAATTCTCCAAATGGTGTAAAGACAACACATGAACAGTGATTAATCGTTTGATAGATGTCATAGTTTGAGAATAGACAACACATGAAACGCAAATTATCGTTCGATACATGTCATCATATGCCTAGTTTGGAATTCAATAACTTACTCAAATTCCATAAAAAAATGTTTTTTACTATATCTTTCATTAGCTTTTAACGTTTTTGTTTATTTTTCTTTGTATCTGAAGATCTGCATGTTTCCATCAGACATATCAGACGTTATGTTACAGAATCATGAAAAAATATGATTTTTAAGGATATGTAATTGTCAGGATGGCCGAGTGGTCTAAGGCGCCAGACTCAAGGTGAGAATCCTTCCTAGTTACAGGGGTATTCTGGTCTTCGATTGGATTTGAGGGTTCAAATCCATCTTCTGACACTGATTTTTTGCCTTAAAAAAGTAGCTCTTTGTCAATACCGAAAAATTCTCCAAATGGTGAAAAGAAAACACATGAACAGTGATTAATCGTTTGATAGATGCCATAGTTTGAGAACAGACAACACATGAAATGCGAATAATCGTTCGACACATGTCATCATATGCCTAGTTTCGAGTTCAAAAAGTTACTCAAATTCCATAAAAAAATGTTTTTTTTACTATATCTTTCATTAGCTTTTAAAGTTTTTCATTTATTTTTCTTTGTATCTTAAGATCTGCATGTTTCCATCAGACATATCAGACGTTATGTTATAGAATCATAAAAAAATATGAAATTTAAGAATTTTTAATTGTCAGGATGGCCGAGTGGTCTAAGGCGCCAGACTCAAGGTGAAAATCCTTCCTAGTTACAGGGGTATTCTGGTCTTCGATTGGAGTTGAGGGTTCAAATCCATCTTCTGACACTGATTTTTTGCCTTAAAAAAGTAGCTCTTTGTCAATACCGAAAAATTCTCCAAATGGTGAAAAGAAAACACATGAACAGTGATTAATCGTTTGATAGATGCCATAGTTTGAGAACAGACAACACATGAAATGCGAATAATCGTTCGACACATGTCATCATATGCCTAGTTTCGAGTTCAAAAAGTTACTCAAATTCCATAAAAAAATGTTTTTTTTACTATATCTTTCATTAGCTTTTAAAGTTTTTCATTTATTTTTCTTTGTATCTTAAGATCTGCATGTTTCCATCAGACATATCAGACGTTATGTTATAGAATCATGAAAAAATATGAAATTTAAGAATTTTTAATTGTCAGGATGGCCGAGTGGTCTAAGGCGCCAGACTCAAGGTGAAAATCCTTCCTAGTTACAGGGGTATTCTGGTCTCCGATTGGAGGCGAGGGTTCAAATCCCTCTTCTGACACGGATTTTGCCTTAAAAAGTAGCTCTTTGTAAATACCGAAAAAATTCTCCAAATGGTGTAAAGACAACACATGAACAGTGATTAATCGTTTGATAGATGTCATAGTTTGAGAATAGACAACACATGAAACGCAAATTATCGTTCGATACATGTCATCATATGCCTAGTTTGGAATTCAATAACTTACTCAAATTCCATGAAAAATGTTTTTTACTATATCTTTCATTAGCTTTTAACGTTTTTTGTTGATTTTTCTTTGTATCTTAAGATCTGCATGTTTCCATCAGACATATCAGACGTTATGTTATAGAATCATGAAAAAATATGAATTTTAAAGATTTGTAATTGTCAGGATGGCCGAGTGGTCTAAGGCGCCAGACTCAAGATGAGAATCCTTCCTAGTTACAGGGGTATTCTGGTCTCTGATTGGAGGCGAGGGTTCAAATCCCTCTTCTGACACTGCTTTGGCCTTAAAAAAGTAGCTCTTTGTCAATACCAAAAAATTCTCCAAATGGTGAAAAGAAAACACATGAACAGTGATTAATCGTTTGATATAGATGCCATAGTTTGAGAACAGACAACACATGAAATGTGAATAATCGTTCGACATGTCATCATATGCCTAGTTTAGAATTCAAAAAGTTACTCAAATTCCATAAAAAAATGTTTTTTACTATATCTTTCATTAGCTTTTAACGTTTTTTGTTGATTTTTCTTTGTATCTTAAGATCTGCATGTTTCCATCAGAATCATGTTACAGAATCATGAAAAAATATGAATTTTAAGAATTTTTATTCGTCAGTATGGCCGAGTGGTCTAAGGCGCCAGACTCAAGGTGAGAATCCTTCCTAGTTAGTAACAGTGGTATTCTGGTCTCCGATTGGAGGCGCGGGTTCAAATCCCTCTTCTGACACTGATTTTGCCTTAAAAAAGTAGCTCTTTGTCAATACTGAAAAATTCTCCAAATGGTGTAAAGACAACACATGAACAGTGATTAATCGTTTGATAGATGTCATAGTTTGAGAATAGACAACACATGAAACGCAAATTATCTTTCGATACATGTCATCATATGCCTAGTTTGGAATTCAATAACTTACTCAAATTCCATAAAAAAATGTTTTTTACTATATCTTTCATTAGCTTTTAACGTTTTTTGTTGATTTTTCTTTGTATCTTTAGATCTGCATGTTTCCATCAGACATATCAGACGTTATGTTATAGAATCATGAAAAAATATGAATTTTTAAGATTTGTAATTGTCAGGATGGCCGAGTGGTCTAAGGCGGCAGACTCAAGGTGAGAATCCTTCCTAGTTACAGGGGTATTCTGGTCTCCGATTGGAGGTGAGGGTTCAAATCCCTCTTCTGACATGGCTTTTGCCTTAAAAAAGTAGCTCTTTGTCAATACTGAAAAATTCTCCAAATGGTGAAAAGAAAACACATGAACAGTGATTAATCGTTTGATATAGATGCCATAGTTTGAGAACAGACAACACATGAAATGCGAATAATCGTTCGACACATGTCATCATATGCCTAGTTTAGTTCAAAAACTTACTCAAATTCCATAAAAAAATGTTTTTTTACTATATCTTTCATTAGCTTTTAAAGTTTTTTATTTATTTTTCTTTGTATCTTAAGATCTGCATGTTTCTATCAGACATATCAGACGTTATGTTATAGAATCATGAAAAAATATGAAATTTAAGAATTTTTAATTGTCAGGATGGCCGAGTGGTCTAAGGCGCCAGACTCAAGGTGAGAGTCCTTCCTAGTTACAGGGGTATTCTGGTCTCTGATTGGAGGCGAGGGTTCAAATCCCTCTTCTGACAAAGCTTTTGCCTTAAAAATGTAGCTCTTTGTCAATACCGAAAAATTCTCCAAATGGTGAAAAGAAAACACATGAACAGTGATTAATCGTTTGATAGATGTCATAGTTTGAGAATAGACAACACATGAAACGCAAATTATCGTTCGATACATGTCATCATATGCCTAGTTTGGAATTCAATAACTTACTCAAATTCCATGAAAAATGTTTTTTACTATATCTTTCATTAGCTTTTAACGTTTTTTGTTGATTTTTCTTTGTATCTTAAGATCTGCATGTTTCCATCAGACATATCAGACGTTATGTTATAGAATCATGAAAAAATATGAATTTTAAAGATTTGTAATTGTCAGGATGGCCGAGTGGTCTAAGGCGCCAGACTCAAGATGAGAATCCTTCCTAGTTACAGGGGTATTCTGGTCTCTGATTGGAGGCGAGGGTTCAAATCCCTCTTCTGACACTGCTTTGGCCTTAAAAAAGTAGCTCTTTGTCAATACCAAAAAATTCTCCAAATGGTGAAAAGAAAACACATGAACAGTGATTAATCGTTTGATATAGATGCCATAGTTTGAGAACAGACAACACATGAAATGTGAATAATCGTTCGACATGTCATCATATGCCTAGTTTAGAATTCAAAAAGTTACTCAAATTCCATAAAAAAATGTTTTTTACTATATCTTTCATTAGCTTTTAACGTTTTTTGTTGATTTTTCTTTGTATCTTAAGATCTGCATGTTTCCATCAGAATCATGAAAAAATATGAATTTTAAGAATTTTTATTCGTCAGTATGGCCGAGTGGTCTAAGGCGCCAGACTCAAGGTGAGAATCCTTCCTAGTTAGTAACAGTGGTATTCTGGTCTCCGATTGGAGGCGCGGGTTCAAATCCCTCTTCTGACACTGATTTTGCCTTAAAAAAGTAGCTCTTTGTCAATACTGAAAAATTCTCCAAATGGTGTAAAGACAACACATGAACAGTGATTAATCGTTTGATAGATGTCATAGTTTGAGAATAGACAACACATGAAACGCAAATTATCTTTCGATACATGTCATCATATGCCTAGTTTGGAATTCAATAACTTACTCAAATTCCATAAAAAAATGTTTTTTACTATATCTTTCATTAGCTTTTAACGTTTTTTGTTGATTTTTCTTTGTATCTTTAGATCTGCATGTTTCCATCAGACATATCAGACGTTATGTTATAGAATCATGAAAAAATATGAATTTTTAAGATTTGTAATTGTCAGGATGGCCGAGTGGTCTAAGGCGGCAGACTCAAGGTGAGAATCCTTCCTAGTTACAGGGGTATTCTGGTCTCCGATTGGAGGTGAGGGTTCAAATCCCTCTTCTGACATGGCTTTTGCCTTAAAAAAGTAGCTCTTTGTCAATACTGAAAAATTCTCCAAATGGTGAAAAGAAAACACATGAACAGTGATTAATCGTTTGATATAGATGCCATAGTTTGAGAACAGACAACACATGAAATGCGAATAATCGTTCGACACATGTCATCATATGCCTAGTTTCGAGTTCAAAAACTTACTCAAATTCCATAAAAAAATGTTTTTTTACTATATCTTTCATTAGCTTTTAAAGTTTTTTATTTATTTTTCTTTGTATCTTAAGATCTGCATGTTTCCATCAGACATATCAGACGTTATGTTATAGAATCATGAAAAAATATGAAATTTAAGAATTTTTAATTGTCAGAATGGCCGAGTGGTCTAAGGCGCCAGACTCAAGGTGAGAGTCCTTCCTAGTTACAGGGGTCTTCTGGTCTCTGATTGGAGGCGAGGGTTCAAATCCCTCTTCTGACAAAGCTTTTGCCTTAAAAATGTAGCTCTTTGTCAATACCGAAAAATTCTCCAAATGGTGAAAAGAAAACACATGAACAGTGATTAATCGTTTGATAGATGTCATAGTTTGAGAATAGACAACACATGAAACGCAAATTATCGTTCGATACATGTCATCATATGCCTAGTTTGGAATTCAATAACTTACTCAAATTCCATAAAAAAATGTTTTTACTATATCTTTCATTAGCTTTTAACGTTTTTTGTTGATTTTTCTTTGTATCTTAAGATCTGCATGTTTCCATCAGACATATCAGACGTTATGTTATAGAATCATGAAAAAATATGAATTTTAAGATTTGTTAATTGTCAGGATGGCCGAGTGGTCTAAGGCGCCAGACTCAAGGTGAGAATCCTTCCTAGTTACAGGGGTATTCTGGTCTCTGATTGGAGGCGAGGGTTCAAATCCCTCTTCTGACACTGCTTTGCCTTAAAAAAGTAGCTCTTTGTCAATACCAAAAAATTCTCCAAATGGTGAAAAGAAAACACATGAACAGTGATTAATCGTTTGATAGATGTCATAGTTTGAGAACAGACAACACATGAAATGTGAATAATCGTTCGACATGTCATCATATGCCTAGTTTAGAATTCAAAAAGTTACTCAAATTCCATAAAAAAATGTTTTTACTATATCTTTCATTAGCTTTTAACGTTTTTGTTGATTTTTCTTTGTATCTTAAGATCTGCATGTTTCCATCAGACATATCAGAATTATGTTACAGAATCAAAAAATATGAATTTTAAGAATTTTTATTGTCAGTATGGCCGAGTGGTCTAAGGCGCCAGACTCAAGGTGAGAATCCTTCCTAGTTAGTAACAGTGGTATTCTGGTCTCCGATTGGAGGCGAGGGTTCAAATCCCTCTTCTGACACTGATTTTGCCTTAAAAAAGTAGCTCTTTGTCAATACTGAAAAATTCTCCAAATGGTGTAAAGACAACACATGAACAGTGATTAATCGTTTGATAGATGTCATAGTTTGAGAATAGACAACACATGAAACGCAAATTATCTTTCGATACATGTCATCATATGCCTAGTTTGGAATTCAATAACTTACTCAAATTCCATAAAAAAATGTTTTTTACTATATCTTTCATTAGCTTTTAACGTTTTTTGTTGATTTTTCTTTGTATCTTTAAGATCTGCATGTTTCCATCAGACATATCAGACGTTATGTTATAGAATCATGAAAAAATATGAATTTTAAAGATTTGTAATTGTCAGGATGGCTGAGTGGTCTAAGGCACCAGACTCAAGGTGAGAATCCTTCCTAGTTACAGGGGTATTCTGGTCTCCGATTGGAGGTGAGGGTTCAAATCCCTCTTCTGACATGGCTTTTGCCTTAAAAAAGTAGCTCTTTGTCAATACTGAAAAATTCTCCAAATGGTGAAAAGAAAACACATGAACAGTGATTAATCGTTTGATATAGATGCCATAGTTTGAGAACAGACAACACATGAAATGCGAATAATCGTTCGACACATGTCATCATATGCCTAGTTTCGAGTTCAAAAACTTACTCAAATTCCATAAAAAAATGTTTTTTTACTATATCTTTCATTAGCTTTTAAAGTTTTTTATTTATTTTTCTTTGTATCTTAAGATCTGCATGTTTCCATCAGACATATCAGACGTTATGTTATAGAATCATGAAAAAATATGAAATTTAAGAATTTTTAATTGTCAGAATGGCCGAGTGGTCTAAGGCGCCAGACTCAAGGTGAGAGTCCTTCCTAGTTACAGGGGTCTTCTGGTCTCTGATTGGAGGCGAGGGTTCAAATCCCTCTTCTGACAAAGCTTTTGCCTTAAAAATGTAGCTCTTTGTCAATACCGAAAAAAAATTCTCCAAATGGTGAAAAGAAAACACATGAACAGTGATTAATCGTTTGATAGATGTCATAGTTTGAGAATAGACAACACATGAAACGCAAATTATCGTTCGATACATGTCATCATATGCCTAGTTTGGAATTCAATAACTTACTCAAATTCCATAAAAAAATGTTTTTTACTATATCTTTCATTAGCTTTTAACGTTTTTGTTGATTTTTCTTTGTATCTTAAGATCTGCATGTTTCCATCAGACATATCAGACGTTATGTTATAGAATCATGAAAAAATATGAATTTTAAAGATTTGTAATTGTCAGGATGGCCGAGTGGTCTAAGGCGCCAGACTCAAGATGAGAATCCTTCCTAGTTACAGGGGTATTCTGGTCTCTGATTGGAGGCGAGGGTTCAAATCCCTCTTCTGACACTGCTTTGGCCTTAAAAAAGTAGCTCTTTGTCAATACCCAAAAATTCTCCAAATGGTGAAAAGAAAACACATGAACAGTGATTAATCGTTTGATATAGATGCCATAGTTTGAGAACAGACAACACATGAAATGTGAATAATCGTTCGACATGTCATCATATGCCTAGTTTAGAATTCAAAAAGTTACTCAAATTCCATAAAAAAATGTTTTTTACTATATCTTTCATTAGCTTTTAACGTTTTTTGTTGATTTTTCTTTGTATCTTAAGATCTGCATGTTTCCATCAGACATATCAGACGTTATGTTACAGAATCATGAAAAAATATGAATTTTAAGAATTTTTAATTGTCAGTATGGCCGAGTGGTCTAAGGCGCCAGACTCAAGGTGAGAATCCTTCCTAGTTAGTAACAGTGGTATTCTGGTCTCCAATTGGAGGCGAGGGTTCAAATCCCTCTTCTGACACTGATTTTGCCTTAAAAAAGTAGCTCTTTGTCAATACTGAAAAATTCTCCAAATGGTGTAAAGACAACACATGAACAGTGATTAATCGTTTGATAGATGTCATAGTTTGAGAATAGACAACACATGAAACGCAAATTATCTTTCGATACATGTCATCATATGCCTAGTTTGGAATTCAATAACTTACTCAAATTCCATAAAAAAATGTTTTTTACTATATCTTTCATTAGCTTTTAACGTTTTTTGTTGATTTTTCTTTGTATCTTTAAGATCTGCATGTTTCCATCAGACATATCAGACGTTATGTTATAGAATCATGAAAAAATATGAATTTTAAGATTTGTAATTGTCAGGATGGCCGAGTGGTCTAAGGCGCCAGACTCAAGGTGAGAATCCTTCCTAGTTACAGGGGTATTCTGGTCTCCGATTGGAGGTGAGGGTTCAAATCCCTCTTCTACACGGCTTTTGCCTTAAAAAAGTAGCTCTTTGTCAATACTGAAAAATTCTCCAAATGGTGAAAAGAAAACACATGAACAGTGATTAATCGTTTGATATAGATGCCATAGTTTGAGAACAGACAACACATGAAATGCGAATAATTGTTCGAAACATGTCATCATATGCCTAGTTTCGAGTTCAAAAACTTACTCAAATTCCATAAAAAAATGTTTTTTTACTATATCTTTCATTAGCTTTTAAAGTTTTTTATTTATTTTTCTTTGTATCTTAAGATCTGCATGTTTCCATCAGACATATCAGACGTTATGTTATAGAATCATGAAAAAATATGAAATTTAAGAATTTTTAATTGTCAGGATGGCCGAGTGGTCTAAGGCGCCAGACTCAAGGTGAGAATCCTTCCTAGTTACAGGGGTATTCTGGTCTCCGATTGGAGGCGAGGGTTCAAATCCCTCTTCTGACAAAGCTTTTGCCTTAAAAAGTAGCTCTTTGTCAAACCGAAAAATTCTCCAAATGGTGAAAAGAAAACACATGAACAGTGATTAATCGTTTGATAGATGTCATAGTTTGAGAACAGACAACACATGAAATGCGAATAATCGTTCGACACATGTCATCATATGCCTAGTTTAGAATTCAAAAAGTTACTCAAATTCCATAAAAAAATGTTTTTTACTATATCTTTCATTAGCTTTTAACGTTTTTTGTTGATTTTTCTTTGTATCTTAAGATCTGCATGTTTCCATCAGACATATCAGAGGTTATGTTACAGAATCATGAAAAAATATGAATTTTAAGAATTTTTAATTGTCAGGATGGCCGAGTGGTCTAAGGCGCCAGACTCAAGGTGAGAATCCTTCCTAGTTAACAGGGTATTCTGGTCTCCAATTGGAGGCGAGGGTTCAAATCCCTCTTCTGACACGGCTTTTGCCTTAAAAAAGTAGCTCTTTGTCAATAACGAAAAATTCTCCAAATGGTGAAAAGAAAACACATGAACAGTGATTAATCGTTTGATAGATGCCATAGTTTGAGAACAGACAACACATGAAATGCGAATAATCGTTCGACACATGTCATCATATGCCTAGTTTAGAATTCAAAAAGTTACTCAAATTCCATAAAAAAATGTTTTTTACTATATCTTTCATTAGCTTTTAACGTTTTTTGTTGATTTTTCTTTGTATCTTAAGATCTGCATGTTTCCATCAGACATATCAGACGTTATGTTATAGAATCATGAAAAAATATGAAATTTAAGAATTTTTAATTGTCAGGATGGCCGAGTGGTCTAAGGCGCCAGACTCAAGGTGAGAATCCTTCCTAGTTACAGGGGTATTCTGGTCTCCGATTGGAGGCGAGGGTTCAAATCCCTCTTCTGAGAAAGCTTTTGCCTTAAAAATGTAGCTCTTTGTCAATACCGAAAAATTCTCCAAATGGTGAAAAGAAAACACATGAACAGTGATTAATCGTTTGATAGATGCCATAGTTTGAGAACAGACAACACATGAAATGCAAATAATCGTTCGACACGTGTCATCTTATGCCTAGTTTAGAATTCAAAAACATACTCAAATTCCATAAAAAATGTTTTTTTACTATATCTTTCATTAGCTTTTAACGTTTTTTGTTGATTTTTCTTTGTATCTTAAGATCTGCATGTTTCCATCAGACATATCAGATGTTATGTTACAGAATCATGAAAAAATATGAATTTTGAGAATTTTTAATTGTCAGGATGGCCAAGTGGTCTAAGGCGCCAGACTCAAGGTGAGAATCCTTCCTAGTTACAGGTTTATTCTGGTCTCCGATTGGAGGCGAGGGTTCTAATCCTTCTTCTAACATGGCTTTTGCCTTAAAAAAGTAGCTCTTTGTCAATACCGAAAAATTCTCCAAATGGTGAAAGGAAAACACATGAACAGTGATTAATCGTTTGATATATGTCATAGTTTGAGAACAGACAACACATGAAATGCGAAAAATCGTTCGACACGTCATCATATGCCTCGTTTAGAATTCAAAAAGTTATTCAAATTCCATAAAAAAAAGTTTTTTACTATATCTTTCATTAGCTTTTAACGTTTTTTGTTGATTTTTCTTTGTATCTTAAGATCTGCATGTTTCCATCAGACATATCAGACGTTATGTTATAGAATCATGAAAAAATATGAAATTTAAGAATTTTTAATTGTCAGGATGGCCGAGTGGTCTAAGGCGCCAGACTCAAGGTGAGAATCCTTCCTAGTTACAGGGGTATTCTGGTCTCCGATTGGAGGCGAGGGTTCAAATCCTCTTCTGACAAAGCTTTTGCCTTAAAAATGTAGCTCTTTGTCAATACCGAAAAATTCTCCAAATGGTGAAAAGAAAACACATGAACAGTGATTAATCGTTTGATAGATGCCATAGTTTGAGAACAGACAACACATGAAATGCAAATAATCGTTCGACACATGTCATCATATGCCTAGTTTAGAATTCAAAAAGTTACTCAAATTCCATAAAAAATGTTTTTTTACTATATCTTTCATTAGCTTTTAACGTTTTTTTTGATTTTTCTTTGTATCTTAAGATCTGCATGTTTCCATCAGACATATCAGACGTTATGTTACAGAATCATGAAAAAATATGAATTTTAAGAATTTTTAATTGTCAGGATGGCCGAGTGGTCTAAGGCGCCAGACTCAAGGTGAGAATCCTTCCTAGTTACAGGGTATTCTGGTCTCCGATTGGAGGCGAGGGTTCAAATCCCTCTTCTGACATTGCTTTTGCCTTAAAAAGTAGCTCTTTGTCAATACCGAAAAATTCTCCAAATGGTGAAAAGAAAACACATGAACAGTGATTAATCGTTTGATATATGTCATAGTTTGAGAACAGACAACACATGAAATGCGAATAATCGTTCGACACATGTCATCATATGCCTAGTTTAGAATTCAAAAAGTTACTCAAATTCCATAAAAAAATGTTTTTTACTATATCTTTCATTAGCTTTTAACGTTTTTTGTTGATTTTTCTTTGTATCTTAAGATCTGCATGTTTCCATCAGACATATCAGACGTTATGTTACAGAATCATGAAAAAATATGAATTTTAAGAATTTTTAATTGTCAGGATGGCCGAGTGGTCTAAGGCGCCAGACTCAAGGTGAGAATCCTTCCTAGTTAACAGTGGTATTCTGGTCTCCGATTGGAGGCGAGGGTTCAAATCCCTCTTCTGACACGGCCTTTGCCTTAAAAATGTAGCTCTTTGTCAATACCGAAAAATTCTCCAAATGGTGAAAAGAAAACACATGAACAGTGATTAATCGTTTGATAGATGCCATAGTTTGAGAACAGACAACACATGAAATGCGAATAATCGTTCGACACATGTCATCATATGCCTAGTTTAGAATTCAAAAAGTTACTCAAATTCCATAAAAAAAAGTTTTTTACTATATCTTTCATTAGCTTTTAACGTTTTTTGTTTATTTTTCTTTGTATCTTAAGATCTGCATGTTTCCATCAGACATATCAGACGTTATGTTATAGAATCATGAAAAATATGAAATTTAAGAATTTTTAATTGTCAGGATGGCCGAGTGGTCTAAGGCGCCAGACTCAAGGTGAGAATCCTTCCTAGTTACAGGGGTATTCTGGTCTCCGATTGGAGGCGAGGGTTCAAATCCCTCTTCTGACAAAGCTTTTGCCTTAAAAATGTAGCTCTTTGTCAATACCGAAAAATTCTCCAAATGGTGAAAAGAAAACACATGAACAGTGATTAATCGTTTGATAGATGCCATAGTTTGAGAACAGACAACACATGAAATGCGAATAATCGTTCGACACATGTCATCATATGCCTAGTTTAGAATTCAAAAAGTTACTCAAATTCCATAAAAAAATGTTTTTTACTATATCTTTCATTAGCTTTTAACGTTTTTTGTTGATTTTTCTTTGTATCTTAAGATCTGCATGTTTCCATCAGACATATCAGATGTTATGTTACAGAATCATGAAAAAATATGAATTTTAAGAATTTTTAATTGTCAGGATGGCCGAGTGGTCTAAGGCGCCAGACTCAAGGTGAGAATCCTTCCTAGTTACAGGGTTATTCTGGTCTCCGATTGGAGGCGAGGGTTCAAATCCCTCTTCTAACATGGCTTTTGCCTTAAAAAAGTAGCTCTTTGTCAATACCGAAAAATTCTCCAAATGGTGAAAGGAAAACACATGAACAGTGATTAATCGTTTGATATATGTCATAGTTTGAGAACAGACAACACATGAAATGCGAAAAATCGTTCGACACATGTCATCATATGCCTAGTTTAGAATTCAAAAAGTTACTCAAATTCCATAAAAAAAAGTTTTTTACTATATCTTTCATTAGCTTTTAACGTTTTTTGTTGATTTTTCTTTGTATCTTAAGATCTGCATGTTTCCATCAGACATATCAGACGTTATGTTATAGAATCATGAAAAAATATGAAATTTAAGAACATTTAATTGTCAGGATGGCCGAGTGGTCTAAGGCGCCAGACTCAAGGTGAGAATCCTTCCTAGTTACAGGGGTATTCTGGTCTCCGATTGGAGGCGAGGGTTCAAATCCCTCTTCTGAGAAAGCTTTTGCCTTAAAAAGTAGCTCTTTGTCAATACCGAAAAATTCTCCAAATGGTGAAAAGAAAACACATGAACAGTGATTAATCGTTTGATAGATGCCATAGTTTGAGAACAGACAACACATGAAATGCGAATAATCGTTCGACACATGTCATCATATGCCTAGTTTAGAATTCAAAAAGTTACTCAAATTCCATAAAAAATGTTTTTTTACTATATCTTTCATTAGCTTTTAACGTTTTTTGTTGATTTTTCTTTGTATCTTAAGATCTGCATGTTTCCATCAGACATATCAGACGTTATGTTACAGAATCATGAAAAAATATGAATTTTAAGAATTTTTAATTGTCAGGATGGCCGAGTGGTCTAAGGCGCCAGACTCAAGGTGAGAATCCTTCCTAGTTACAGGGGTATTCTGGTCTCCGATTGGAGGCGAGGGTTCAAATCCCTCTTCTGACATTGCTTTTGCCTTAAAAAAGTAGCTCTTTGTCAATACCGAAAAATTCTCCAAATGGTGAAAGGAAAACACATGAACAGTGATTAATCGTTTGATATATGTCATAGTTTGAGAACAGACAACACATGAAATGCGAATAATCGTTCGACACATGTCATCATATGCCTAGTTTAGAATTCAAAAGTTACTCAAATTCCATAAAAAAAGTTTTTTACTATATCTTTCATTAGCTTTTAACGTTTTTTGTTGATTTTTCTTTGTATCTTAAGATCTGCATGTTTCCATCAGACATATCAGACGTTATGTTATAGAATCATGAAAAAATATGAATTTTAAGAATTTGTCATTGTCAGGATCGCCGAGTGGTCTAAGGCGCCAGACTCAAGGTGAGAATCCTACCTAGTTACAGGGGTATTCTGGTCTCTGATTGGAGGCGAGTGTTCAAATCCCTCTTCTGGCACAGCTTTTGCCTTAAAAATGTAGCTCTTTGTCAATACCGAAAAATTCTCCAAATGGTGAAAAGAAAACACATGAACAGTGATTAATCGTTTGATAGATGCCTTAGTTTGAGAACAGACAACACATGAAATGCGAATAATCGTTCGACAAATGTCATCATATGCCTAGTTTAGAATTCAAAAAGTTACTCAAATTCCATAAAAAAATGTATTTTACTATATCTTTCATGAGCTTTTAACTTTTTTTGTTTTTTATTTTTCTTTGTATTTTAAGATCTGCATGTTTCCATCAGACATATCAGACGTTATGTTACAGAATCATGAAAAAATATGAATTTTAAGGATTTGTAATTGTCATGATGGCCGAGTGGTCTAAGGCGCCAGACTCAAGGTGAGAATCCTTCCTAGTTACAGGGGTATTCTGGTCTCCGATTGGAGGCGAGGGTTCAAATCCCTCTTCTGACATGGCCTTTGCCTTAAAAAAAGTAGTTCTTTGTCAATACCGAAAAATTATCCAAATGGTGAAAAGAAAACACATGAACAGTGATTAATCGTTTGATAGATGCCATACTTTGAGAACAGACAACACATGAAATGCGAATAATCTTTCGACAAATGTCATCATATGCCTAGTTTAGAATTCAAAAGTTACTCAAATTCCATAAAAAAAATTTTTTTACTATATCTTTAATTAGCTTTTAACGTTTTTCGTTTATTTTTCTTTGTATCTTAAGATCTGCATGTTTCCATCAGTCATATCATGCTAAATGACTTAAATGTAAATGTAAATATCAGACGTTATGTTATAGAATCATGAAAAAATATGAATTTTAAGGATTTGTAATTGTCATGATGGCCGAGTTGTCTAAGGCGCCAGACTCAAGGTGAGAATCCTTTCAAGTTACAGGGGTATTCTGGTCTCCGATTGGAGGCGAGGGTTCAAATCCCTCTTCTGACAAGCCTTTTGCCTTAAAAAAAGTAGCTCTTTGTCAATACCGAAAAATTATCCAAATGGTGAAAAGAAAACACATGAACAGTGATTAATCATTTGATAGATGCCATAGTTTGAGAACAGACAACACATGAAATGCGAATAATCGTTCCACACATGTCATCATATGCCTAGTTTAGAATTCAAAAAGTTACTCAAATTCCATTGAAAAAGTTTTTTACTATATCTTTCATTAGCTTTTAACGTTTTTTTGTTTATTTTTCTTTGTATCTTAAGATCTGCATGTTTCCATCAGACATATCAGACGTTATGTTATAGAATCATGAAAAAATATGAATTTTAAGGATTTGTAATTGTCAGGATGGCCGAGTGGTCTAAGGCGCCAGACTCAAGGTGAGAATTCTTCCTAGTTACAGGGGTATTCTGGTCTCTGATTGGAGGTGAGGGTTCTAATCCCTCTTCTGGCACAGCTTTTGCCTTAAAAATGTAGCTCTTTGTCAATACCGAAAAATTCTCCAAATGGTGAAAAGAAAACACATGAACAGTGATTAATCGTTTGATAGATGCCATAGTTTGAGAACAGACAACACATGAAATGCGAATAATCGTTCGACAAATGTCATCATATGCCTAGTTTAGAATTCAAAAAGTTACTCAAATTCCATTAAAAAATGTTTTTTACTATATCTTTCATGAGCTTTTAACTTTTTTGTTTTTTATTTTTCTTTGTATTTTAAGATCTGCATGTTTCCATCAGACATATCAGACGTTATGTTACAGAATCATGAAAAAATATGAATTTTAAGGATTTGTAATTGTCAGGATGGCCGAGTGGTCTAAGGTACCAGACGCAAGGTGAGAATCCTTCCTAGTTACAGGGGTATTCTCGTCTACGATTGGAGGCGAGGGTTCAAATCCCTCTTCTCACATGGCTTTTGCCTTAAAAAAGTAGCTCTTAGTCAATACCGAAAAATTCTCCAAATGGTGAAAAGAAAACACATGAACAGTGATTAATCGTTTGATAGATGCCATAGTTTGAGAACAGACAACACATGAAATGCGAATAATCGTTCGACACATGTCATCATATGCCTAGTTTAGAATTCAAAAAGTTACTCAAATTCCATAAAAAAATGTTTTTTACTATATCTTTCATTAGCTTTTAACGTTTTTGTTGATTTTTCTTTGTATCTTAAGATCTACATGTTTCCATCAGACATATCAGACATTATGTTACAGATTCATGAAAAAATATGAATTTTAAGGATTTTTAGTTGTCAGGATGGCGAGTGGTCTAAGGCGCCAGACTTAAGGTGAGAATCCTTCCTAGTTAAAGTGGTATTCTGGTCTCTGATTGGAGGCGAGGGTTCAAATCCCTCTTCTGACCAACTTTTACCTTAAAAAAGTAGCTCTTTGTCGATACCGAAAAATTCTCCAAATGGTGAAAGGAAGACACAAGAACAGTGATTAATCGTTTGATAGCTGCCATAGTTTGAGAACAGACAACAAATGAAACGCGAATAATCGTTCGATACATGTCAACATATGCCTAGTTTAGAATTCAAAAAGTTACTCAAATTCCATAAAAAAATGTTTTTACTATATCTTTCATTAGCTTTTAACGTTTTTGTTTAGTTTAGAATTCAAAAAGTTACTCAAATTCCATAAAAAAATGTTTTTTTACTCTATCTTTCATTAGCTTTTAACATTTTTTGTTTCCTTTTCTTTGTATCTTAAGATCTGCATGTTTCCATCAGACATATCAGACCTTTTGCCTTAAAAAAGAGTAGCTCTTTGTCAAAACCAAAAAATTCTCCAAATGGTGAAAGGAAAACACATGAACAGTGGTTAATTGTTTGATAGATGTGCAGCTGTGGAAGATTTTGAGGTTCTGAGGACCCTTGACAAATCTTTTCAGTCCCCTGAGGGGGAATAGGTTTTGTCCTGCCCTCTTCACCACTGTCTTAGTGTGTTTTGATCATGACAGTTTGTTGGTGATGTGGACACCAAGGAACTTAAAGCTCTCAACCTGCTCCACTGCAGCCCCGTCGATGAGAATGGGGGCGTGCTCGATCCTCCTTTTCCTGTAGTCCACAATCATCTCTCATTCATGTTGAGGGATAGGTTGTTGTCCTGGCACCACACGGCCAGGTCTTTGAGCTCCTCCCTATTGCCTGTCTCATAATTGTTGGTGATCAGGCCTACCACTGTTGTGTCATCGGCAAACTCGATGATGGTGTTGGAGTCGTGACTGGACATGCAGTCATCACTGAACATGGAGTACAGGAGGGGACTGAGCACGTACCCCTGAGGGGCCACCTTGTTGAGGATCAGCGTGGCGGATGTGTTTGTTACCTACCCTTACCACCCGGGGGCGACCCGTCAGGAAGTCCAGAATCCAGTTGCAGAGGGAGGTGTTTAGTCCCAGGATCCTTAGCTTAGTAAGGAGGTTTGAGGGCACTATGGTGTTGAACACTGAGCTGTAGTCAATGAATAGCATTCTCACATAGGTGTTCCTTTTGTCCATGTGGGAAGGGCAGTGTGGAGTGCAATAGAGAGTGCATCATCTGTGGATCTGTTGGGGACGTATGCAAATCGGAGTGGGTCTAGGATTTCTGGAACAATGGTGTTTATGTGAGCCATGACCAGCCTTAATGGCTACAGACACGAGTGCTACGGGTCAGTAGTCATTTAGGCAGGTTAACTTAAAGTTTCTGGGCACAGGGACTATGGTGGTCTGCTTGAAACATGTTGGTATTACAGACTCAGTCAGGGACAGGTTGAAAATGTCAGTGAAGACACTTGCCAGTTGGTCGGCGCATGCTCAGAATACACGTTCTGAGAATCCGTCTGGCCCTGTGGCCTTGTGAATGTTGACATGTTTAAAGGTATTACTCACATCGGCTATGGAGTGCGTGATCACACAGTCGTCCGGGAACAGCTGACGCTCTCATGCATGTTTCAGTGTTGCTCTCCTCGAAGCGCGCATAGAAGTAATTTAGCTGTGCTTCCCTTTTTAGTCTGTAATAGTTTGCAAGCCCTGCCACATCCGACGAGTGTCGGATCCGGTGTAGTATGATTCGATCTCAGTCCTGTATTGATGATTTGCCTGTTTGATGGTTTGTCGGAGGGCATAGAGGGATTTCTTATAAGATCCTGGTTAGAGTCCCCTCCTTGAAAGCAGCAGCTCTACTCTTTAGCTCAGTGCGGATGTTGCCTGTAATTCATCGCTTCTGGTTGGGGTATGTACTTACAGTTTCTGTGGGGACGACGTCATTGACTGATGTGGTGTACTCCTCAATGCCATTGGAAGAATCCCAGAACATATTCCCAGTTTGTGCTAGCCGTACAGTCCTGTAGCGTAGCATCTGCTTCATCTGACCACTTTCTTATTGACAGAGTCACTGGTGCTTCCTGCTTTAGTTTTGGCTTGTAAGCAGGAATCAGGAGGATAGAATTATGGTCAGATTTGCCAAATGGAGGGAGAGGGAGAGCTTTTTCCATGTCTCTGTGTGTGGAGTAAAGGTGGTCTAGAGTTTTTTCCCCCTCTGGTTGCACATGATGGTATAAAAGAGATAAAACGGATGAGATTTTCCCTGCATTAAAGTCCCCGGCCACTAGGAGTACCGCATCTGGATGAGCTTTTTCCTGTTTGCTTATGGCCGTATACAGCTAATTGAGTGCGGTCTTAGTGCCAGCATCGGTTTGTGGTGGTATATAGACAGCTATGGAAAATACAGATGAAAACTCTCTTGGAAAATAGTGTGGTCTACAGCTTATCATGAGATACTCTACCTCAGGTGAGCAAAACCTCAAGACTTCCTTAGATTTCGTGCACCAGCTGTCGTTTACAAATATACATAGACTGTTCTATCCTGCCGAACAAGCTTAAAACCCAACAGTTGTATGGGATTCATGTCATTCAGTCACGACTCGGTGAAACATAGATATTACAGTTTTTAATGTCCCGTTGGTCGGAAATACGTGATTATAATTTGAAATTGATTGTACATTGGGACCGATGGTAACGGTAGATTACCCTCTCAGCAAAGGATCCTTACAAGGCACCCGGACCTTCGTCCCCGATACCTCCGTCTCTTTCTCCTGCGAATGATGGGGACGAGGGCCTTGTCGGGCGTCTGAAGTAAATCCTTCCCATCCGTCCGACTCGTTGAAGAAAATATATTCCTCCAGTACAGGGTGGATAATCGCTGTCCTGATATCTAGAAGCTCTTTTCGGTCATAAGACACGGTGGCAGAAACGTTATGTGCATAATAAGTTACAAATAACGTGAAAAACATACACAATAGCACAATGGGTTACGGGATCATAAAACGGCAGCAATCTCCTTCGGCGCCATTCTAATACATGAATCATTTAGTTTAATATACCCATTAATCAGGTTAAGTAAGTAAGCCTTTGCAATGAAGTCTCTTATCGAGACCCAGCACTACCTCCCTTTCTTTCCCATCTCACAGGTTGTACAGTATGTCTAATTTGTCTATAAATCATTTTATGATTATTTCATTCAACTATATTTGCTAGTTCCACTTTTAGTCAGCTTGAGTGTTGTGATTGTACTCTACTTCCTCAAATGTAAAAAGGTTAATTTGTTTACATACTGCTACAGTACTGTAGCCCTACCTCTCTCTCAATGTTGCCCAGTGAGAGTGTGCAAAGCTGTCATCAAGGCAAAGGGTAGCTACTTTGAAGAATCTCAAATCTAAAATATATTTTGATTTGTTTAATACTTTTTTGGTTACTACATGATGCCATATGTGTTATTTCTTAGTTTTGATGTCTTTGCTATTATTATAAAATGTAGAAAATAGTAAAAATAAAGAAAAAATCCTGTAATCAGTAGTTGTGTAAAAACTTTTGACTGGTACTGTATATCATGACCACGTCAGGAGGGCAGTAGAACTGCTGTCCCCAGAGTCTGAGGGCTCCCTCATAACTCATACTTACTGTACGGTCACTCAGACAGTATCTTCATCAAAGCTCTCTCTTCACAACCTTCACACCATTGTTTGTATTTCCAGTTATTAAAGCTGTAGCTATACAGGTTTAGAAGTAATAGGTTATTCATTGGTTTGAATTGAATAACTTCAAAGGCATGTGTTTAATTTCAGGCCATGTCTGGAGGCTGAAGGAACTTCTGTCAGATCCTACTACCAGTCAGGAGATACTGTTTATGTAGGCTACTGTTTTTGGAAGAAGGGGAATACAGAGAGAAATTAGAGAGCAATGAGAGTAATCTCATTTGTAAATGAAGATTTTATGTTTTCACATTTGCCATGTTTGTGAAATATTCTGTAGAAACAAAACAACACGTCTGCAAACCCTCAAAACAAATCAGTTTTGTCTTATTTGCTCTCATTAATCTTTTAGCAGGCTTTAAATGGTTAAGTATGCAGCATTTTTCTTGATGAATTACTTTAGATTAATAAACACTTCTCTCCAGAGACACCAGCGCTGCGAGTTGCTTAGCCAACAAAAACATACCCTTGCAGCATCTTATCCTATAATATGTTTTAAAGTATTTACAGACACAGCACACACAGGGGAGATCCTGTCATGTCACAAGCTGCAGAAAATGTACCCTTCCCATTACATCTGGACCTCAAGAAGAGTAGCTGCTGCCAAGTCAGCTAATGGGGATCCTTCATAAATACAAATACAAATCTGTACGTCACATCTAGAAATCAAGAGAGAAAATAGTTCTGGGAACTTCAATTTGTAATTCCAGAAAACAAGCAGCACAGGGGAGGAATAGAATAACATGAGCATTTGTTGATGAAGCATTTTTGAGGACCAGCACTACAGTCATTTGAGGGAACACTGAGTTTTCTACAGGGGTTTCTAAATAGCCATCACTGAATGTGTCATATCAGAAAACATATTTAAACAGGACTACATTCAACATTCCTTTAGACAAGCAGTTTAATGTACAGTATGTTTTATAATGTATATTAGTTCAGATACAGTAGAAATGTATTTAATAGAACATTGATGATCTTATGTTGTGTGCTATAGAGCATTTTGACGCCTTATTCATTACATTTCTATCTGCATTGTTCTAAAACACCACTGGAAATACAGTACCAGTCAAAAGTTTGGACACACCTACTCATTCAAGGGTTTTTCTTTATTCATTTTTTTAACCATTTTCTACATTCTAGAATAGTAGTGAAGACATCAACACTACGAAATAACACATATGGAACATGTAGTAACCAAAAAAGTGTTAAACAAATTTTAGATTCTTCAAAGTAGCCATACTTTGCCTTGATGACAGCTTTGAACACTCTTGGCCTTCTCTCAACCAGATTCACCTGGAATGCTTTTCAACAGTCTTGAAGGAGTTCCCTCCTATGCTGAGCACTTACTGGCTGCTTTTCCTTCACTCTGCAGTCCAACTCATCCCAAACCATCTCAATTGGGTTGAGGTCGGGTGATTGAGGAGGCGAGGTCATCTGATGCTGCACTCCATCACTCTTCTTCTTGGTCAAATAGCCTTTACACAACCTGGAGGTGTGTTGGTTCATTGTAATGTCAAAAAAACAAATTATAGTCCCACTAAGTGCAAACCAGATGGGATGGAGTATCACAAGTCAGTTAAGAACAAATTCTTATTTACAATGACAGCCTACCCCGGCAAAACCCGGACAATGCTGGGCCAATTGTGCACCGCCCTTTGGGACTCCCAATCACAGCCTGATGTGATGCAGCAGAGGTAAATCTGGGTCTTCCTTTCCTGTGGTGGTCCTCATGAGAGCCAGATTCATCATATCGCTTGATGGTTTTTGCGACTGCACTTGAAGAAATGTTTTAGATTGACTGACCTTCATGTCTTAAAGTAATGATGGACTGTCATTTCTCTTTGCTTATTTTAGCCGTTCATGACATAATATGGACTTGGTCATTTACCAAATAGGGCTGTCTTCTGTTTACCACCCCTACCTTGTCACAACACAACTGATTGTTTCAAATGCATTAAGAAGGAAAACAATTCCACAAATGAACTTTTAACAAGGCACACATGTTTATTGAAATGCATTCCAGGTGACTATCTCATGAAGTTGGTTAAGAGAATGCCAAGAATGCCAAGAGTGTCTACTTTGAAGAATCTAAAATTAGTTTGTTTAACACTTTACATTTTCAGGCAAGTCCGTTAAGAACAAATTCACATTTATGGCCAATCGTGATACAGCCTGGACTCAAACCAAGGTCTGTAATGTGCTTCTAGCACAGCGATGCAGTGCCTTAGACCACCACACCACTTGGGAGCGCTTCATGATTACTACATGATTTCACGTGTTATTTCATAATTTTGATGTCTTCACTAAAATAGTAAAAATAAATAAAAATACTTGAATGAGTAGGTGTGTCCAAACTTTTGGCTGGTACTGTATATCAGCACCACACTTCAGACATGGAAAATGATTGATGGTTACTCCTTCCTAGGCAATCCTCTCTACTTAATTTGCTGTTAGTGATCTCAAACAGACCATGACAGGGTTTGAGCCACGTATGGCCAGTTATTTGGGACTACATTACCGTTCCAAATTAGACACGACACTACCCCAAACCCGAGGCTTTTAGTGCACTTCAACCATCGCAGTCAGAGCTTCCAATAACCAGTGACCTGAATAAGAGACTTCCTGACTATCAGACACGCTGATTGGCTTCATTTCACTAGCTGCTTGCACACGTGGTGGAAGGACAGCCTGAGACACAAATGTCACATTTATTTTGAAAATTGTGTTTGACAAGTAAACATTTTTTAAATGTTCCATAGTAGGCCTATACTTGATTGAGCCAAAATGCTTTTTAAAAAATGACCAAAGAGATAGAAAAGACTTCTAAACAGAAATGACGGATGATCCCAAAAGGAGTCTTTTGTTGGCCTTAGGTTAGGAGAAATGGAATCATTGTGAGATAAGATAAGCTTTGATAGAATATTAGTCATCCTCACTAAAGTATAATGAACTATAATGAACTATCAACTAACCATGATGACCTGGCCATATTTTCCCTCTAAAGTAATGCTGATGAAAGCAGAAATTGTACATTGCCAGGAGATCAGTGAGCTCTCTGTTCTCACTGTACTGTTTTTCTTTGTGGCAATGGCCGACAGGATAAGGCTAAGAAATTCAACTGTATTCATGCCTGTGTAAAGAACAAACTTTGTTCTCCCTAGATCAGTCATCAGCTCCCCTAGGATTGTATAACCCCCCCCCCCACACACACACACAAAGGTCTACATGTGCTCTCACAAACACCTCATTCTGAGAGAAGAGAGGAAAGGGAGTGGGAGGATGTGAAGCCATGATTTCCCCCGCTTTCCTCCTTTTCTGCTTACATGAGGTCATAGTGGCCATCAGGCTTAACAATTACGAGACTGGAGCTAGACCAAAAACATCAAGTTGCTGTCCACAACAGGAAATACAACATATTTTCGAAGAAAACTTAGAAATCTCAAGAAAACAAATGAAAGGATGAAATAGAGGTTACGAGTCTTATGTGTAACAATGCATGTAACTACAAACTAAGCTCTCTGATTTGTTCATATTTGAGTATAAAGCAAGTCAAGAATCATCATTATTTGTTGATCATGATAATTTAATACAGACAAACTTCTATCATGTGGAGTTGACATCTTGTTCACGGTACATTGCTAAACTGTGAATGGCATTTGTACAAAAGACACCAACAAAAAGCTACCATCCAGCTGTGTGTTCAGCGCTATTGTGCGGCTGCCTTGGCTGCCTGACGGGCCTCTCTCTCTTCCTCAGCCCTTTCCCTCATCTCCTTCTCTCTTCTGATGAGCTGCTGCCTCTCTGCCTCCCACTCCCGTACCTTCCTCTGGTACTGCTCCATGTCAGGGCCCTCTGCTGAGGCCAGGCCCTGCTGGACCAGGCTGGAGACCAGCACCTGCAGGGGACTAGGGTCCACCTTACCCCCAGACTGGAGCTGCCCACTCAGCTCCTACACACGGTCAGAGGAGAGGAGGTGGTTAGAAATGGGGTCTAGGGAAAAGGAGTGATTAAGTGTAACTGTTGTTATAGACTAAGAGTGCTTAATAGCAATTTATTCACCTTCTCAAAATGAGAAATCTGTAATCATAACACAACATACATGTACTGTCCATACACACTCTTTCCCTGTTTGACTGATAGATCTTTGCCCAGTCTCTACCTTGAACCTGCTGGCATAGAGCGGTAGTTTTTCTCTCTCTGCCTGGTCGTCTTCATCTTCATCCTCCTCTTCCTTCTTCCCCTCCTCCTCTCCTCCTAACTCGTCCTCAACAGAAGAGGACTTGGAGTCCAAGGCAGAGGAGAGGTCATGTAGCAGGCCCCCCAGGTAATTAACCTAACACACACACACACACGCACGCACACACACACACAGAGATGTAAGGAAAAACACAACTGGGACCGCCGGACCTGCACTCAGACACAATAACTTGCGAAGCGAAGCCACACTGGAGCATCCTCTCAGAAGTCCATCAGGACAAAAGACAGACATGAAAACAAACAAACGCAAACAGACAATGACACACAATTAATAGGTCCTGTCCGTCCTGACCTACACAGTCATCAGGTCTGACACTGTCCTGCTTTCTAGCAAACCTGGTTTGGTGCCCAAATGACAGATTCTTACAGATTTCCCCTGGGCTCCAGACTCCCATAAATCATATTACTTTGTTCAGAGTTGAACTATTTAACTCGACAGGGCTAGAAGAGTGCTGCACCAGGGTGCACTGACGTGTGTCAGGGTATAAATAACACAGATATGACTAAGCCCTGCAGAGAAAGACTCAGACTGCGTCATACATCTTACCTGGACAATAACAGCTTTCTACTGCCACCAGGTTTGTGTCATATGGTAATTGTGTTATTTGATGAGTTAACTGAAATTGCTAACAATAAGCTCTGTTACAGTATAAACCGCATGCTTCTTACTCGTGTTGCACGCTTTACAAAGAGTTACTATTATACATGTGTAATGTGTTACTGACAATGTTGTTAGTGTGAGACAGTAACTGAAGAATTACAGAAAGTACAGCACTGAGACATGTATTGGTAAGTAGGCAACGTACGGCGTCCTTTGATAGTTTTCTATCTCCAGGAGTGGCAGCTACCCTCTCCATAATGGCCAGGGCCCGGCCCAGATACCCTGGGGTCCACATCAGAGGCATGCCCCTGAACACAGCATGGATCCCAACCGCCATCTCCACCTTACCTAGAGACAGACAAAGAGAGAGGAGCAGGGAGAGGAAACTATCAGATACTTGATCAGCACAACATGACAACCAGGGCAAAGACCATGTGGCATGGAGAGAGAGGTTGGCTTCAATGATGTTTGACAAGAAGATGAAGAGAAGGGATTCTTGAGAAATGGAGAGAAAACCTCCTCCTGCCTTCACCAAAGGGTTAGGAACATGAGGAAGGACTTGATTTAGGCCCAGGTCTGTGGTATGACTGGAGGAACACATACCTAGCAGAGCACAACCCAACAGTTGAGCGCTGAGGCCTGTAGAATTGTCCTGCTTCAGACCACATATCAGCAGTGCTGCTCCCAGAGACCTCTGCTCTGACACCTGTAGTGAACCAACAAACATACACACACACACACTTCAGACAGCACAAGCACAACGTTTACAAAAATCATAATAACTAATTTATACAGAAAAAACTGTGGCTGCTGAATTCAAACTCTGGCATATGCATATTTTTTTATGGGAATGATGTTGTGCTGGGATCAGACTTATCTACATAAATAGGATTATGTCCTCAAGTTTCCAACAATCGTTCAGTTCTACACAATCCAAACATTCCAAATGTACTTTGGCACGATAACTTCTCCAAACATGTTGGTACACATACAGTACCAAGCAGTGAACGCTACTTTACTTACACTGAGTTCTGGTTTGGTTGCTAGGTAACTGTTCAGTGCATACATGGACAGGATCTGTGTTGATGGTAGATCAAAAGACTCCTGAAGCATCACCTCTTCCACGACAGAACAGGCACCTATAGAAGAAGACCAAACTTTTTAGGTTTTAAAGGTACATATTATGCGTGTGAATATAGAATATACACTACCGTTCAAAAGTTTGGGGTCACTTATTGCATCTTTAATCAGCACCACAGTTTTCAGCTGTGCTAACATCATTGCACAAGGGTTTTCTAATGATCAATTAGTCTTTTAAAATTCTAAACTTGGATTAGTTAAAATTTTTAAAAATCAGCCGTTTCCAGCTAAAATAGTAATTTACAACATTAACAATGTCTACACTGTATTTCTGATCAATTTGATGTTTTAATGGACAAGAAAATAGATTTTCTTTCACAAACAAGGACATTTCTAAGTGATTCCAAACTTTTGAACGCTAGTGTACATTATTGGTTTCGTTGAGTTTAACTGAGTTTTTCCAAAGGGGTCCTGGGATAACTTTACAGTTTGATATAATAATAATAATAATACTAATTTCAGACGTCATAGACTCTTCACCTTTGAAGTCTTCATCTTTAATGAAGGAATCTATCAGCAGGTTAAACGTGAAATCATCTGGGAACATTCCATATTGCACCTAAATACAGAAACAGAGAATGGTAATTTAAAAAATAAAATAAAATAAAAAATACCCCCGGCAATATTATAGTCAACCTCAGAAATGGAGGTTCTTTAGAATGTAGGTTTTCAACAGGCACCATGTATTGGACAAAACAACTGTAGTTAGAATGCCACGGATTTTTGTTCCTTAATGCGTTTAATCACCATTTTTCTCTGCAGGCTATATATTTGAATGCATTTCAAAGCCAGCTCTTTAAAAGTGTAGTCTGGGTGTTGATGGTGAAAATCTATTGAATGATAATGAAAATGCTGTTCAGTTTTCTTTTCGGAAATTCACTGATCCTGGATGCTTCGCTAACACTAGACAAAAAAAATCCACAGGGGCTGATCATTTGGAGCCTGGTATGTTTAGGCGTGCATCTCCCTTTATTGCTGGCTCGGTATCCCACATGTTTTATTTAACATTGTTATCAGGAAGTATTTCAAAAGCATGGAAATCCGCATATGTGCTACTGCTCCATAAGGGTGGGGGAATAATTATCTCCACAACTATCGCCCCATTTCAGTTTTGCTGAAGAAGATGGGGTTAAATCTGAATTTCTTGAGATTCAAAAAGGTGTAACTCAGGGTTCTATTTTGGGTCCATTATTGTTCACCTTGTATATTAATGACATAGGAAACACTGTTAATACTTGTAACATTCATCTCTATGTAGATGACACAGTTTTGTGGTCCTGTGCCACCTTGGTGCAGCAGGCCATTCGTGAACTTCAGCATGACTTTGATTCAATTCAGAAATCACTTACAGATCTTAAGTGTTATATACAAGTAAAACCAAGCTTAAGCTGCTCTCCAGATCACAAAATGTTGACCCGGAGGACCTGCATATTTGCGCAACAAATGGAGCCCAAATTGGCTCTAACCCAAAGTACCTGGGTGTCTGGATTGATGACAAGTTGTCCTTGGTAACGCATATGAAAATATGACTAAGAAGCTTAGATCCAATATGTTTTTTTTTTTATATGGAAATAAATCATGCCTCATATTGATAAAAAGGAGAAAGATTGTTCAAACAACTCTTCTCCCTGTATTGGATGTTGGTGATATTGTTTACATGCGGCAACCTCTGTTTTGAAACCCTTGGACACAGTCTAACATTCCACAATATGTTTTATCACAGCACAATTGTAGGACTTTTATCATTTTAGTCTGTATAAAAATGTCTGTAAAAAGAGCTACATTCTCTTTTATTTATTTACAAATAAATCTTATAGAAATTGCCTCCATATTTTTTAAATTTAACTAGGCAAGTCAGTTAAGAACAAAATCTTATTGACAATGACGGCCTAGGAACAGTGGGTTAACTGCCTTGTTCAGGGGGAGAACGACAGAGTTTTACCTTGTCAGCTCAGGGATTCAATCTAGCAACCTTTCGGTTACTGGCCCAATGCTCTGACCACTAGGCTACCTGCCACCACCAAACATATGTAACTTCCTTAATTAAGTTAATAAGACTCATAAGTTACCAAACCCATTCTCAGGAATGGACAACATTAGAGATCCCTTCAGTCTCCACAGATTTGGGAAAATATTTTTTTTGTGTTGCACATAATTTGTGAAACAATCTGCAGAGTTCACTGCAGTTACATGTGTGGTGCCACTCAGGCAGTTTACATTATTGATTATGTAGTTGAATGTGATTGCTTTTATTAAATATATTTATTTCATTATTGTGTGCTGAATTACATTGTTTTCTACATTGTTCTACTTGCACATCATCATCTGCACATCTATCAGTGTTAATGCTAAATTGTCATTATTTCGCCTCTATGGCCTATTTATTGCCTTACCTCCCTACTCTTCCACATTTGCACACACTGTACATAGATTTTTCTATTGGGTTATTGACTGTACGTTTGTTTATGTGCAACTCTGTGTTGCTGTTTTTGTCGCACTGCTTTGCTTTATCTTGGCCAGGTTGCAGTTGTAAATGAGATCTTGTTCTCAACTGGCCTACCTGGTTAAATAAATGGTGAAATAAAAAAATTAATACACATATTGAAGTGTATGCTTTATTATTCTGTTTTTATTGTGATGTATACCGGGCTCTCTTGTAAAATAGATTTTTAATCTCAATGTGACTCCCTGTTTAAATAAAGGCTAAATAAAAAATGAATAAAAAAGAATGGTATGGCCATGGAAGGTTGTGCGCCAAAATGGAGGACAGTTTGTGGAAGCTTATTTCTATGGCTCTGCTCGGCATAATATAGAACTACCTTGTTCTTGAGGGTGTGTAAGGCCTTGTCTCTGGCCCCGTATATGAGACACTGTCTCACCCAGCTGTGGACGGTCCAGTCTCTGAGGTACCAACAGTTGGGGCTATGGCGAAATCTACAGGAGAGAAATGTTCAAACATTAACAACAAACAAGACATGAATGTTTATGACTTTTGTTATGTAATTATTATGATGCCTTTATGATAGATGGGTCAAGTCAAGTGTAATCGCTTCTTAATCTATAGGCTTGCATCACAATATTCATGTAAATATTTTAATCACATAAGAAACAGATTCCACAGAAGGGGAAAACAGGAAAGCTCTAACACAGCACAGAACAAAGAACCATGCATGTGACTGAACATAAACACGCCAAAAAAGACTAGGACCCAACAGAGGTCTGCACATAGAGGATTAGCAAGCAACTTAGACCAGGAAGTGAACACCCTAACAAAGAAATAATTTTACAGGGCATGCAAATGAGGCTTACTTATAAAGATAGTACTCTGCTTGATCAACCTCTTCTCTTGATGATATGTTGTCAACAAACTGAAAAAGAAAATACACAGAGAAATGATGGATGAATATTTCACTAATTTGACTACAGGTTGAGCAGAACATAAATCATATTAGCTAGGGTGCCCATTTGATTCTGTTTTTGGCAAGGGTTGCACAATTCCAGGAACTTTCAATAAATTGGTTTTCCAGAAATTCTAGTTGGAGGATTTCAGATTTCTTTCTTATTCCCCCCTTATTCCAGGAATCTTCCAACCGGGATTTCGGGAAAACGACGGAATTTATTGAAAGTTTCTGAAATTTTGCAACCCTAGTTTTAGCCAACACATCGGATTCTGTTTTAGCCTAAATATACCAGATATGACAATGAAGCAGTTTTCTAAAGGAGAAACAGGCTGACATCTGGGTTAGAAGGGTGTAATCTCTCTGCACTCTAACACGCTCTTACCCGTGATATTGTCAGAGAGCTGACAGGGAAGTTTCGGTCATAAATCCTGTCCATCAAGGCGGCCATCAATGCTGTAGAATGGCATACTCACATTAAGCTTTACTTTCACAACAACTAGTCCAAGCTCAAACTCTCTGCCATTTAAAAATATGATTTCAACCCTTGAAGCATTTTACAGTATGAATGACACAGTATTGTAACTGTCAATACGTAGCTAGCTAACACTGCCCTCCTGTGTTCATTTGGTGCAGACACTCATAGACATTGTCATCGACTTACAGTTGTTATGTCTTCGGGTACTTATGCACAGAATGTCTATTCTATATTCACATGGGTTTCAAAAACTAAAACACAACTGATGTCATGTCCACTTACTTGACAGCTAATGTGTGCCAGCTGTGTTTGAGATCCACTTTTTATTAGTTGTGATGGGTAGTGACAAAGGGGATGATTAGTAATGAACAATACATCATTGGTAAAGAGTGTATTGGGTGGATAGTTTACCCAGATTTTGATGATCTTTTTCTCTCTCCCCCCATAATTTGGTGTCTGTGTATGCTGCTGAAAGTAGACATCTTCTGTCTGTAGGATATAAACAATAATGATGACAAGTTACATTGGGTAGACAATGCTGGAACTGAAGGTAACATGCACAATGCAATTAATTGCGATTTCAGTACAAGCAAATACTAAGGTCAATCATTGAACAAACGGGAGAAGATACATCTTATTTAGACAGTTATAAGTTATGTCAGAATGGATTGATTTTAGGTAGCTAGCCATGTGGCTAGCCTGCTAGCTACTCGCTTGGAAAGATAGAAATGGTTCGGGAAAAAATGAATCAATCAATGATAGCAAATGTTACTGATTTAAATACTTATATTTTACATATACAAATATGTACCTATAAAACTGTAAGTCCCACATTTATGGATAACTTTGACAGCTCCTAAACAGCGTTGCAACAAGGAGGCTGCCATCTTGGGACTATACCACCATGACAGAGGGGGGCAACAATTTTGAGTGAGAGAAATAGCCGTGCTCAAATACATTTGTAATGAGGACCGTAACACCATAAAAAACTGAATATATAATAATGAAATAGAAACTACGTTAATATTTCTAAATACTGTAACTATATACGTTTAATTTAAGATATCAAACATAACATTTGAATGAACCCCTTTTATTGGTACGGCCTCAAGCGCCTGTTGTGAATATCCAATGTCAATTGCCCCAGTGGCTAATTCATTGGTAATATCAAGTGTTGTACCTTCCATTGTTTGGGCCAGAATATTTTCTCACGGCAGTGGCCTTCTGCCTACTATAGTATTTTTCTTCACACATAGTCGTCAACCTGTATCTTTTGTTCTTCTATGCTCTTGTATGTTTATGTAAATTGTTCTATCCCCCTCCTCTTATTGGAAAGTCCAGTGAAGCCAGGGTTGCCAACTGTCTCGTACTAGCCGGGATGTCCCTTATATTGGGCTAAATTGGTTTGTGTCGTACGGGATCGCCCTTGTCCAGTATATTCCTCAAATCACAGTAATAGCGTAAACGCGCCAATTTCTGCAAAGTAATTTCTGTTGTTCAGTCGGTTTGGCATATCAAGGAAATATGGATAAACCTGCAAAAAAGAAAAGACTGCAGCTACAGCAAACAATGGGAAGCAAAAAAGACGTGGGTTAAGGCTGTCAGTGGTGACTCGACGACAGCGTTCTGTACTTTATTCCGTCTGGGATTCTCAATTGGCCTTGGAGAGGAGAGTGACCTAACTCAGCATGCATCCACAGAAATGCAGAATGCCACGCTAGCTAAAGGTGCTAGCAATATCGCCGCATTCTTCGTGGCGTCTACTGCGGAAAATGATTTGCCTCCTACGGAAGATGAGCCCGTGTGTTTCTCAGTTGCCAGTGATGCCTCAAACAAGGGAAATATATACATGTTTCCAGTGTGCATGAGATATTTCTCTGTGTCTGATGGAGTGCAGTGCAAGTTACTTTACTTTTATGAAGACTGATTAAACTGCAAATGGCATACATCAAGCTCTGATGAACTGCCTGGAAAATCATGACCTGGATATTAGACACATCACAGCCTATACAGCAGATAATGCCAATGTCAACTTTGGAAAACACCACTCCGTTTGCCAGTTATTGAGCAGTGACAACAATCGCATTCTGAAAGCTAATTGCCCAGCTCACATAACTCATAATGCATTTTGCCTTTCCAATTGAATAAGACTATGAATATACACTGTATATTCATTCCCATAACACCATACCCACACCGACGTGTCATCGTGCACTGGCACGTCACCTTTTGTCCCTTATTTGGTAGTGAGTAAGTTGGCAACCCTAAGTGAAGCTGATCAATGCCTATGGGGAAACTGATGACAAAAGGAGGTGAACCTGCTCAAGTTCATGCCCAGACACAGGTTCGTGTACATCAATTATCTGGAAATTGTTGGGGAGAATGTAAGAATGACCTCACGCACATGATGTCCTGTAAAAGGATCATGTTGTCCCTCTAGGTCAGCCACAGCAGGACTTTTCGTTTGAAGTAAAGTACTGTATTTTACTTTACTCTTGGGCAGGAATGGGTCAAACATGATTGACTTAAATGGAATTGATTTGATATTGGTATCAGGAGGTAGTATCCTTAGCTTACAACATGTGACTGGAACAAAATGGACTGGCAAGACATAGTATTAACACAGTACTTCCTCTTCCATTGCCAGTTACTGTCCCTGTCAAACATACAGTACATAGTATAGCAAGGTCACAAAGGTGCCAAAGCTCAACAGGAAAAATCACATAATTTGTGTAAATTGCCCCTCTTTCACTTCATGGTCTAAGCACTTTCATTTTATGGTCTAAGCATTTTACAATTACGTCATACGTTTATCCATAAAGATTTCTAACATCTCTTACCTTTCCATACTCCTTCCCATGTCTCACTCTCTCTCTATCGATCTCAGATTGAGCCAATGATTGAGCACCTGGACCTGGTCCACCACATGCTAGTCTATGGCTGCCCGTTGTCTTTGAACCAGACCTACGTGCAGAAATGCTTCACGGGTGGACCAGCGGATGAATGCTTCAGAGTGGTGTTTGCCTGGGTTGTGGGATGAGGGGTAAGAGACTGCCCCGTTCTGGGGACACTAATACATAGACGCATGCATGCATAAACACACATCCACACGCATGTTGTCTGAGCTCTGTCTCTTCATTGTCTTCTCCATTCCAGGCTTTCGATCTTCCAGAAATTTGCTGGCATCCCTATTAGAGGACAGGATTATGATTTCTACAGGCTGGACATTTACTACAGCAACCCAGCCCAACAACCAATTTCACTAGCTACTAGCTGGTAATAAGAAACATTTTTCCAAACCACTGATATAGGATCATTGGGCTTACCCTGCTCCAATCTTAATGATTAGGTGCAGGGCCGGTTATAGCCTTTTGGGGGCAAAACACCTCGCGGCAAAACATTTTAGTGTCCCTCCTCTTCATGGTGGATAGAATTGTTTTTAGTTTTAAAGTTAATTTCCTGCGATATAATAATTTTTCCCCATGGGGGTGTAGAGAAAATGTTGCCTTTTAAAGCAAGATTCTACAATTTTGCCGTGGGGTTAAGTGAAATCTTTGCTATTTTAAAGTTAATTTCCAGCAATTCTACACATTTTGTAATGACTTATGCCATGTTGATATGATATCTGAGTGAGAATGACTAAGAAAATCAATGGGGGCCCCCTGGAGGTCAGGGCCCCTGAGCACATACCGGTTGGTATTCGGTATTTAGATACAGTGCCTTTAGAAAGTATTCACACCCCTTGACTTTTTCTATATTTTTTGTATTACAGCCTGAATTTAAAATGGATTAAATTTATATTTTGTTTTGTTACTGGCCAACACACAATACCCCATAAGGTCAAAGTGGAAATACGTTTTTCACATAAAAAAAAAAAGAACAAATGGTTGAAAAAAGATCAAGATTGGGCTGCCTGCGTAAAAGCAGCCAAGGATGTCCAGAAAGGAAGGCAGTTGCTGGGCTGAGCTATGTTCCCTGCAAGCTTGATCTGATCAATGTTAAAGGTAGACTAATTTATGTTAATTACCTTGTATTGTTCACCTTGTGTAAACCTGTCTGATTTAAAAGCATTTGCAGAAACCTAGAACTGTTAACATTCTTATGTTAAATAATGTAGGTACTTGAAAAGAAACTGACTTAGGCTGCATTTACATGCACCCCAGTTCTGATGTTTTTACCACTAATTGGTCTTTTGACCAATCTTTTCACATTATATCTATTTCAGAGCTGATCTGAATGGTCAAAAGACCAATTAAAGGAAAAACACAAATAATTGAAAATAATATCAGAATTAAACTACATATAAATATGATTCCAGGTTTTTAGGTTGGATGCTTTTTTTTCAGTACTTTTGTTGATAATGGAGGTATTACAAATCCAATTCTAAAACCTGATTTACTTCAATTAAATCCATGAACGAATAATTTGTACACATGTAATATTTTAAAGTAATGTCCAATCATAAAGTAAAAGCGATAATAAAGCTTCTAATGTACATACTGGAGATGCCATTTGCTGTAGAAAAAAGGGGAAAACTTGCAACAGTCATGATTTACGTTGTACAAAGTAACTCTATGTTTAAACAAACCATCATAACTTTTGATAGGATCCAGTTACAAACAAAATTAGGTGTACTCCAGAATGTATCACAACCGGCCGTGATTGGGAGTCCCATAGGGCGGCACACAATTGGCCCAGCGTAGTCTGAGTTTGGCCGGAGTAGGCCGTCATTGTAAATAAGAATTAGTTCTTAACTGACTTGCCTAGTTAAATAAAGGTAAAAAAAAAACAAATATTATAAAGATTTTACTGAGTTACAGTTCATATAAGGAAATCATCAATTTAAATCAATACAGATATGCATCTGCTGGTCACAGATACCATAAAACCAAGGTAGGGGTGTGGATCAGAAAACCAATCAGAATCTTCTGTGACTATTTGCCTCACACAGAGTTGGTCAGGCTGTTGATTGTGGCCTGTCTAAAGTTGTGCTTTGCTTTCACCAAGTACACCTTTATAACACAGAACTCTGGTAGGCTCTATGTATCCATTCTCCAGATAACATCAGTATTTATTTTCTCTCCTTCAGGATTATCATGCCACAAGCAATGGATTCTCCTTGGTGGATGAGAAACAGAACTATACCCTCCTGACTGAGGCAGACGGTCAATCCACCATGACCTTCTGGAGGACCATCCAGTCATGTGACGAGGAAAACCTCCGCATCACTGCGAGTCAACTGTTTCGCAGACAAACTGTTAAAAAGTAAAGCGAACTGAAAGCGCTGTAATGTATCATCTGGTAGGCTGTTTGATTCAGTGTCCTCTGTCTCTGTACAACCCTGTGTGGATGAACCAGTGAGAGCTGGTCAAACTTTTAGCTTTTTTCCATTCTCAGTGCAGGTGGTACATAAATCCCTGAAATTCTTAGATCAGAGAAAGCCTGCAGGTCCTGATCTTTTGGATCCCTGCTTTTTAAATCTGGCAGCTGATTTCATAACTGAACCACTTACATCTCTGTTCAATCTAACCCTGGAATGTAATGAAATTCCAAAGATCGGAAATCAGCATTTGTCCTACCACTTTTAAAAGGGGGAGATCCAACTCTTTTAAATAATTATAGGCCAATCTCTAAGCTGTCACCCCTGGTGAAAATACTTGAAACCCTTGTAAATGAACAGCTAAAATAGTTTTTATTTACTAACTCTATTTTATCAATGTACCAATCGGGCTTCAGGAAGAAGCAAAGCACAATTACAGCAGCCATGAAGGTTTTAAATGATATCACTGAAGCCATTGACAAAAAACACCACTGTGTCTCACTTTTTATTGATCTCTCTAAGGCTTTTGATACAGTTGATCATGCTATACTAAGGCAGAGATTGTTGAGTGTAGGTCTTTCGGAGCATGCAGTTGCATGGTTTGCTAACTGTCAGTCTGATAGAACTCACTACACTCAATTTGACGGGCTTATGTCTGTTAAATTGTCTGTCTTGAATGGTGTGCCCCAAGGCTCTGCACTTGGTCCTCTCTTATTCACTATTTATATAAATGATTTAGACAAAAATGTCCCAAAATGCACACTTCATTTTCATGCTGATTGTAAGGGTTTTCTGGTGGTTATTCATTTTCTTTAATTTATAAAGAAACTACACATGAGATAACTAACAAAAACAACAAACGTGAGAAAACCTAAAACAGTCCTATCTGGTGCAAACACAGAGACAGGAACAATCACCCCCCCCCAACACACAGTGAAACCCAGGCTACCTAAGTATGATTCTCAATCAGAGACAACTAATGACACCTGCCTCTGATTGAGAACCATACTAGGCCGACACATAGAAATTCCCAAAACCTAGAAAAACAAACATAGACTGCCCACCCAACTCACGCCCTGACCATACTAACTAAATACAAAACACAGGAAATAAAGGTCAGAACGTGACACTGATGATACTGTTATTTACTGTTGTGCCTCGTCTCTTACAAAAGCTTTCCAGAACATGCAAACTGCTTGTTATACTGTTCAACATACCGTGTGTCAATTGAAGCTTATCCTCAGTACTGACAAAACTAAACTAATGGTGTTTTCTAATGCAAAAAATAGGCCTCTGAACCTTTCACCTATTACTACCTGTCAGGGCAAGGAGATTGAGGTTGTAACCTCATATAAATATAGAATTTTAATTGATGACGGCCTCTCTTTTAATTGCATATTCAACAATTTACAAAAAATTTAAGCTGAAATTGGGATTTTATTTTAGGAATAAGGCCTGTTTTTCTTTTGAAGCCAGGAGGAGGCTAGTATATCAGCTACATTTATGTGTTATGCACGTGAGTGAGGAACCAAAAGCGGTTTAACAAATACAGAGTCCTTGAATGTCAAAACACAGGGAAGACATAGATCCTCTTCAGATGTATATAAAGGCAAAATAGACAACCCGCAGAGAGGGCGACAAATGAATCATAAAGTCCTTCTGATATTTTCAGAAGAGTCCCCTTAGCAGCAGAGGAGAATAGCTGGGTTAGTGGCGACAGACTGCTGGTCTCTCTGGGTAGGCGTGGGTCGTAGAGGACAGAGGTACCTGCTCACACGTGGCATCAGATGAACAGGCAGATTCCGACAGGACGGGACAAGGGTGAAGCAAACGAGACGATAGTTTGGTTCTGGCATGAGAAACTCAAACGAGAATCTGACAAAGACAGAAGCAGGAACAGAGAGAGAAATAGAGACCTAATCAGAGGGAAAAAGGGAACAGGTGGGAAAAGGGTGAACGAGGTAGTTAGAGAAGATGAGGAACAGCTGGGGGAAGGAGAGGAAGAGAAGGTAACCTAATACGACCAGCAGAGGGAGACGGAGTGAAGAGAAAGAACAGGAACAAGACATAATATACATGACATTATGCCTTTACTAGACTATGGGGATATTTTATATATGAATGCTTCCACTAAGTGTTTGAGATCAATTGACACTCTTTACCATGGCACTTTGAGATTTATTTTAAACTGCAAAACCCTTACGCACCACTGCACTTTGTATACCAGGGTTGGCTGGCCTTCTCTAGTCACTCGTAGGCTCAGTCACTGGTATACTTGTATTTACAAAGTCATTTTGGGTTTACTACCTTTTTATTTGTGCATTTTTATTGTTCAGAAATGATGTGGGTACTCTTTTCGTTCGCTGGACTTTATCCTGCTAACTGTTCCAAATGTCCGAACTGAATTTGGTAAAAGGGCTTATGTACTCTGCGCCATCGTCTTGGAACACCTTACAAAATACTTTTAAACTGGAAGAACTTGTCCCGATTGGTGTTTTTAAATCACTGATGAAGGATTTTGAGGCTGATTCCCCGACCTGTCAATGTTTTTAATTTGCTGTTTTATACTCTTGTGAATTCAATGTTTTTTACTAGAATACTTGTAGTTTTCATGTTGTCTGTCTGAATTTGTTTTGTGATGACTTGGTGCTGCCTATCTTGGCCAGGGCGCTCTTGAAAAAGAGATTTTAATCTCAATGAGCCCTTCCTGGTTAAATAAAGGTTAAATAAATACATAAAATGGGAATTGTAATGTTTGTGTTTTTCTTATAACTAATTTATGTGTTCTACTCATGTGCTGTTCTTATAACCAAAATTGACTTTGAGTGTCCCTGTGTAAGAATTTCCACAACAGTGCTAAAAGGATTAAAGCGGAAAATCATGTTCCCTTTCTATTCAGAAAAAGTTTGCTAATATTGACTCAACCTAAAGCCTTCTGAATTGTTGCCCTTTTACCTAAATGCATGTATTCTGCAGAATGAAGTTAGATTAGTTTCTCAAAGGAGGATGGGCCAAAATATCTTTCCCCAGGAGTAAATCTGTGCCACGGTAATAATGACATGGCCGTTTATACTAGACCATGGATCTCCAACCCTTTTCCTACAGCGCTACCGTTCTGTAGTGTTTTTCACTCCAACCCTTATCCATCACTCATTTTTAATCAGCTGTTTGGTAAGGTAAGTCGGGTGAGTTATAACAGGTTGGAGTGACCCTAAAGGTGGGTACTTCTCCAGGAACAGTGTTGGAGTGACCTTACAGAAGGATAACTCTCCAGGAACAGTGTTGGAGTAATGCTACAGGAGGGTACTCTCTAGGAACAGTTTTGGAGTGATGCTACACGAGGGTACTCTCCAGGAACAGTGTTGGAGTGATGCTACAGGAGGGTACTCTCCAGGAACAGTGTTGGAGTGATGCTACAGGAGGGTACTCTCCAGGAACAGTGTTGGAGAGCCCTGCGCTGGACCATGCTTTCCTGTGTTCACGTTTTGGTTTTTGCCCTAGAAATCCACAACTGATTCAAATAACCAACTAACTAACTAATCTGGATGACTGTGTGATAACGCTCTCGGTAGCCAAAGTGAGCAAGACCTTTAAACAGGTCAACATTCACAAAGCCGCTAGGCCAGATGGGACCAGCATGCGCGGACCAACTGGCAAGTGTTCACTGACATTTTCAATCTTTCCCCTGACTGAGTCTGTAATACCTACATGTTTCAAGCAGACCACCATAGTCCCTGTGCCCAAGAACACTAAGGTAACCTGCCTAAATGACTACCGACCCGTAGCACTCACATCTGTAGTCATGAAGTGCTTTGAAAGGCTGATTATGACCCTGGGACTAAACACCTCCCTCTGCAACTGGATCCTGCACTTCCGGACAGGCCGCCCCCAGGTGGTAAGGGTAGGCAACAACACGTCTGCCGCGTCCTCAACACTAGGGCCCCTCAGGGGTGTGTAGTTAGTCCCCTCCTGTACTCCCTATTCACCCACGAGTGCGTGGCCAAACACGACTCCAACACTATCATTAAGTTTTCTGATGACACAACAGTGGTAGGCCTGATCACTGACAACGATGAGACAGCCTATAGGGAGGAGGTCAGAGAACTGGCAGTGTAGTGCCAGGACAACAACCTCTCCCTCAATGTGAGCAAGACAAAGGAGCTGATCGTGGACTACAGGAAAAGGCGGTCTGAACAGGCCCCCATTATTATCAATGGGGCTGTAGTGGAGCTGGTCGAGAGTTTCATGTTTCTTGGTGTCCACATCACCAACAAACTATTATGGTCCAAACACACCAAGACAGTTGTGAAGAGGGCACGACAAAACCTTATCCACCTCGGGAGACTGAAAAGATTTGTCATGGGTCCCCAGATCCTCAAAACGTTCTACAGCTGCACCATCAAGTTGCCTCACCAGTCAGAGGGTAGTACGTACGGACCAGTACATCACTGGGGCCAAGCCTCCTGCCATGTCAGAGACTCCAGTCACCCAAGTCATAGACTGTTTTCTCTGCTACCACACGGCAAGCAGTACCGAAGTGCCAAGTGTAGGACCAAACGGCTCCTCAACAGCTTCTACCCCCAAGCCATAAATCTGCTGAACAATTAATGAAATTGCCACCTGACTATTACATTTTCCCCGCCCATTTGTTTTGTACATTGCTCACTGTTTATTATCTATGCATAGTCACATCACCCCTACCTACATGTACAAATTACCTCAACTAACCTGTACACTGCACACTGACTCGGTACCAGCACCCCCTGTATATAGCCTCATTATTGTTATGTTATTGTGTTACTTTTATTATTTTTTTATTTGTATTTTTTACTTTAGTTTATTTGGTAAACATTTTCTTAACTCTTCTTGTACTGCACTGTTGGTTAATGGCTTTTAAGTCAGCATTTCACGGTAAGGTCTACACTTGTTGTATTCGGCCCATGTCACAAATACATTTGGTTTGATTTGATTTAACCTGTGATTTTTGTTTTATCTTGTATGTGTTTTCGATTTGATGTTCCGTTCTATCCCCTGTCATACGACAGTCTAGTGAAGCTGAACTATGACTATGGGAAAACTGACATTGGCTGCCATGGTAAAAGTACAGGGACCAAGGAGGTAAACCTGCTAAACTTCATGCCCAGATCCAGTCCACTGGTCAGCAATAATGGTGGGTGTCCCCCACACGCAATAGGAGATGTGTAAATGTGTATTTATTCAAGATGAAAATATTGGTCGATAAATGTAAGGAATAATCCACTAAACTTCTTATGCTTTATATTACATGTCTTACCATGTTTGAACATAATACACTGACAGATGTATCATTTTGGCCTTAGATTAGAAGCAAAATGTGAATCTTATAAATCTGTTGCATCTCAAGTCTACAAAACCCGATAGGTTAACTGGACCTTGGTTTTATCGAGACACAATCAATAGTTTTCCTTTATATGGGCTTGTCTGAACAAAACCATCAATGAATTTATTATTATTATTTATTATGGGCATGCAGACGTATGGCATCACCCTGCTGATTCAAACAAAATGAGGAAATGCAACTTTGGGGAGAAATACATGCCATGTTGATGTTAGGATTGGAGACTGATGCAGTTATTAGGTCCTAATTGCTGTGTATAAAGCAGTTTTGACACTTTACTGTGACAGTAATTATAGCCAGCTTAGGATGGGAGTAAGGGCAATAGAGTTACTGTAACTGTATCCCACCCTGTCTCCACCACTCACATAGGCTACCTCAAATCCAAGAGAAATCTCCCTATAATGGCTTAGTCTTTGAGTCATTTGAACTAATTTAATGAAGGTAATGCTTAGGGCAGGCCTTTTTAACCAGATCATATGGCAACAAAAGTCATCCAATTTATTTGTCAGATTTTAGTTCTTCACTTTGAGCTAAAGTTTTTAGATACAAAACAGTGTAATCTGATTAATAAATCAAAATGTATTTGTCACATGCTTTGTAAACAGGTGTAGACTAACAGTGAAATGCTCCCTTACTTACTTGAGGGCAGTCCTTGACAAATTTTATGTGAAATTCTTCTCTCAAGGGAGGTGAAAGGTTGTGCCCTGGGTGGGTCTTTTATTAAAGAAAAGCGGGAAGAATTTCTGCACCCTTTAGTCCACTGACCTGAGAACCGTGCCAACGGGAACGTGCAGGAAGTGAACCATTTTAGTCTTAACACAGGGGCTGCAGACAGAACGCTGTCCTTCATCCAGAGATGGACACTAGTGCCTCTGTAAAACTTAGCATGGAGAGCTGTGTGTTCCTGGTAATAGTGAAGGGTGAGGCTACACACCCAACTTCAATAGTCTTACACCATTTTATATAAAAGCGTGACGGCAGTCTACACATTATGCATTGATCCAGGCAGACATATACAGAACAAAAATATAAACGCAATATGTGAAGTGTTGGTTTCATGGGCTGAAATAAAAGATCTCTTAAATGTTTCATACGCACAAAAAGCTTATTTCTCTTGTGTACAAATTTGTTGGTGAGCATTTATTTTTTTGCCAAGATAATCCATCCACATGACAGGTGTGGCATATTAGGAAGCTGATTAAACAGCATGATCATTATACAGGTTCAGCTTATTCTGGGGCAATAAAAGGCCATTCTAAAATGTATAGTGTTGTCACACCACAAAGCCACAGATGTCTCAAGTTGAGGGGGCGTGCAACTGGAATGCTGACTGCAGGAATGTCCACCTGTAATGGGTGTGTGTTGGTGGCAGGGAAGTCAGGTGCAGGAGAACGAACTTGGTTTTGTAGTATCTGGGATCTACATCTTTATATTATTTACTATGCTGTTACTAAGCAGTAATGTATTACGGCAGTGTTATGTTACTACACCTAATAGGAAATGCACATGGCACTAGGGTGCCGGGAACTGTAGAGCACGGGGGGTTTTGACTAAACGAAAACTAACTGTACTCCCGTCTCCTGCCCTCGTTTAATAAGTGCTGACCAAATTCCAAAAACCCAAATATATAAAATAACAAAAGTGGGTACAAAACCCGTTGCACACCAACACATACTAGCACAATCAAACAATCTCTGACAAGGACATGAGGGGAAACAGAGGGTTAACATGAGGGGAAGCAGAGGGTTAAATACACAACATGTCCTTTGAATTCCATGCTGTCACAGTTACCAGCCCTTTCAAGCTTAACATCCTTATCATGTATCGCCCTCCAGGTTCCCTCGTCGAGTTCATCAATGAGCTTGATGCCTTGATAAGCTCCTTTCCTGAGGACGGCTCACCTCTCACAGTTCTGGGCGACTTTAACCTCCCCACGTCTACCTTTGACTCATTCCTCTCTGCCTCCTTCTTTCCACTCCTCTCCTCTTTTGACTCACCCTCTCACCTTCCCCCCCTACTCACAAGGCAGGCAATACGCTCGACCTCATCTTTACTAGATGCTGTTCTTCCACTAACCTCATTGCAACTCCCCTCCAAGTCTCCGACCACTACCTTGTATCCTTTTCCCTCTCGCTCTCATCCAACACCTCCCACACTGCCCCTACTCAGATGGTATCGCGCCATCCCAACCTTCGCTCTCTCTCCCCCGCTACTCTCTCCTCTTCCATCCTATCATCTCTTCCCTCTGCTCAAACCTTCTCCAACCTATCTCCTGATTCTGCCTCCTCAACCCTCCTCTCCTCCCTCTCTGCATCCTTTGACTCTCTATGTCCCCTATCCTCCAGGCCGGCTCAGTCCTCCCCTCCCGCTCCGTGGCTCGATGACTCATTGCGAGCTCACAGAACAGGGCTCCGGGCAGCCGAGCGGAAATGGAGGAAAACTCGCCTCCCTGCGGACCTGGCATCCTTTCACTCCCTCCTCTCTACATTTTCCTCCTCTGTCTCTGCTGCTAAAGCCACTTTCTACCACTCTAAATTCCAAGCATCTGCTTCTAACCCTAGGAAGCTCTTTGCCACCTTCTCCTCCCTCCTGAATCCTCCTCCCCTCCCCCCTCCTCCCTCTCTGCAGATGACTTCGTCAACCATTTTGAAAAGAAGGTCGACGACATCCGATCCTCGTTTGCTAAGTCAAACGACACCGCTGGTTCTGCTCACACTGCCCTACCCTGTGCTCTGACCTCTTTCTCCCCTCTCTCTCCAGATGAAATCTCGCGTCTTGTGACGGCCGGCCGCCCAACAACCTACCCGCTTGCCCCTATCTTCCTCCCGGGGAAGGACTGCCCGTTCCATGATCTCGCCATCACGGTTGACAACTCCATTGTGTCCTCCTCCCAGAGCGCTAAGAACCTTGGCGTGATCCTGGACAACACCCTGTCGTTCTCAACCAACATCAAGGCGGTGGCCCGTTCCTGTAGGTTCATGCTCTACAACATCCGCAGAGTACGACCCTGCCTCACACAGGAAGCGGCGCAGGTCCTAATCCAGGCACTTGACATCTCCCGTCTGGATTACTGCAACTTGCTGTTGGCTGGGCTCCCTGCCTGTGCCATTAAACCCCTTCAACTCATCCAGAACGCCGCAGCCCGTCTGGTGTTCAACCTTCCCAAGTTCTCTCACGTCACCCCGCTCCTCCGTTCTCTCCACTGGCTTCCAGATGAAGCTCGCATCCGCTACAAGACCATGGTGCTTGCCTACGGAGCTGTGAGGGGAACGGCACCTCAGTACCTCCAGGCTCTGATCAGGCCCTACACCCAAACAAGGGCACTGCGTTCATCCACCTCTGGCCTGCTCGCCTCCCTACCACTGAGGAAGTACAGCTCCCGCTCAGCCCAGTCAAAACTGTTCGCTGCTCTGGCCCCCCCAATGGTGGAACAAACTCCCTCACGATGCCAGGACAGCGGAGTCAATCACCACCTTCCGGAGACACCTGAAACCCCACCTCTTTAAGGAATACCTAGGATAGGATAAGTAATCCCTCTCACCCCCCCCCCCCCTTTAAGATTTAGATGCACTATTGTAAAGTGACTGTTCCACTCGATGTCAAAAGGTGAATGTACCAATTTGTAAGTCGCTCTGGATAAGAGTGTCTGCTAAATGACTTAAATGTTTAAATGTTATGTAATTGAAGGGATTGAAATCAGGTGTGATGGAAGACAAGACAAAACCAATGAAAATTAAAATCGATCAGTGATGGCTAGAAGGCCGGTAATGTCGACCGCCGAACAAGGAGAGGGACCGACTTTGGCGGAAGTCGTGACACCACCAGCACTGTTGCAAGATGATTAAATGTTCATTTCTCTACCATACGTTGTTTTAGAGAATTTGGCAGTACATCCAACTGGCCTCACAACCGCAGACCACGTGGAGCCATGCCAGAACCTCCACATCCGGCTTCTTCACCTGCGGGATCATCTGAGACCAGCGCAACAGGACAGCTGATGAAACAGAGTATTTCTGTCTGTAATAAAGCCCTTTTGTAGGGGAAAAACTCATTCTGATTGGCTGGGCCTGGCTCCCAAGTCCCACCCATGGCTGCACCCCTGCCCAGTCATGTGAAATCCATAGATTAGCCCAAGGTTACTCAACTCCTACACTATGAGGTCTGGAGCCTGCTGGTTTTCTGTCCTACCTGGTCATTAATTGCACACACCTGCTGTCCCAGGGCTAAGTCAGTTTCTGATTAGAGGGGAACAATGAAAAAATGCAGTGGAACTGACGTTGAGGTATAGAGTTGAGTTTGAGGGGATTAGAGGCTAATGAATTTATTTCATTTGAGCGATGTCTTTATATGAAATGTAACTCAGTGAAATCGTATAAATTGTAGCATGTTGGGTTCAGTATAAGATGTATCCTTGGAGTTTGATATCCTACCAGTTCATTTGTACCATTCCATGTCACAAACTCTTTAAATAAAATTGACCTTCCAAGTCTAAAAAGGTTTTATCTCCGTGACTGTGAGGTGGTGATAAAGAATCCAGAAGTCATCTTTTTCAGTTAATACTTAGTGGAAGCAGCTTTGTCAGCGATTAAAGCTGTGAATCATTTGGAATAAGATTCTACCAAGTTTGCAAACGCTAACCTTTCATCATTAAAAATGACAGGGGAGGTTAGCATGTCTTGGGGGTATGATCTTTGACCCTCTAACTTTCTCACTTATCATTATTCACGATTCATTCAGGATGGTCCATAATCATGGTAGCATCCACATTAACGTAGAAGTGTTTAAAATTAAAAATTAAATTAAAATTAAATTAAATTTAAAATTATTTAAATGACACAATACATCGTTATTTACCATTCCAAAATAATCTAAAACACAACCAAAACGACGACAAATGCATCCAACAAGTTTGTAGAGTCACAAGCTTGATGTAGTTATTTTATGCTAGGAATATGGACAAAATACTAAACATTTGACTACTGTATTCATAAGAATCTTTAAGGGTGTCAATCATTTTCTTTGAAAAAAATGTGTACATGTTAATTAAACAAAATCTATTTCTCTGAGCATTTGTATTAGTATAAAATAATATAATTTCCCAATTTATTTTAGTATACAAAATACAGTGCCTTCAGAAATTATTCACAGCCCTTGACTTTTTTCCACATTTTGTTGTGTTACAAAGCGGGATTACAATTTTTGGTCAATGATCTACACAAAATACTGTATATTGTCAAAACAAATATGAACAATAAAATACTAATATCTTGATTAGATAAGTATTCAACCCCCTTAGTAAATATGTGTTAGAATCTTCCAGTAGATGGCAACATTGATCCATAACCCTACTGAATCAAACAGAATTGGGGAAACCCTAAACCAGCATCTAACCCGAGAGGCAACATCGCAAAACTTCTGGGAACGCTTGTAAATCAGACTAAGCAGACCAGGCCCTGGTTTGGGAATTCAATGGGAGGAGTGAGACATTTTAGCTTTGTTAATTTACTCAATCTGAAGACACACAATAGATACCAAAAAGAAAAAGGGAGCAGCACACTAGGTGCTGAGGTGCAGTAATTTAATTGCAACGTTTTGACAGCAAACCTCTCATCAGCGTATAATGACAAGCACCGCCGGTCACTAGATATTGGCCTATAGTTTTAAAGGACACAAACAGATGCCTGTGGCTTGAATTCTTCGGTCTATTTACAGCTTAACTCAGCAAAAAAAGACATGTCATCTCACTGTCAACTGGGCTCATTTTCAGCAGTGTAAGTATTTGTATGAACATAATAAGATTCAACAACTGAGACATAAACTGAACAAGTTCCACAGACATGTGACGAACCGAAATGGAATAATGTGTCCCTGAACAAAGGGGGTGGGGGTTCAGAATCAAAAGTAACAGTCAGTATCTGGTGTGGCCACCAGTTGCATTAAGTACTGCAGTGCATCTCCTTAGGGACTGCAACAGATTTGCCAGTTCTTGCTGTGAGATGTTACCCCACTCTTCCACCAAGGACCCAGCAACTTCCTGGACATTTCTGGGGGGAATGACCCAAGCCTTCACACTCCGATCCAACAGGTCCCAGATGTACTCAATGGGATTGAGATCCCATGGCAGAACACTGACATTCCTGTCTTGCAGGAAATCACACACAGAACAAGCAGTATGGCTGGTGGCATTGTCATGCTGTAGAGTAATGTCAGGATGAGCCTGCAGGAAGGGTGCCACATGAGGGAGGAGGATGTCTTCCCTGTAACGCACAGCGTTGAGATTGCCTGCAATGATAAGAAGCTCAGTCTGATGATGCTGTAACACACCTCCCCAGACCATTTATTTTATTTACCTTTATTTAACTAGGCAAGTCAGTCAAGAACAAATTCTTATTTTCAATGACGGCCTAAGAACAGTAGGTTATCTGCCCGTTCAGGGACAGAACGACAGATTTGTACCTTGTCAGCTCAGGGATTCGAACTTGCAACCTTTCGGTTATTAGTCCAATACTCTAACCACTAGGCTACTCTCCCACCCCATGACAGACCCTCCACCTCCAAATTGATCCTGCTCCAGAGTACAGGGCTCGGTGTAACGCTCATTCCTTTGACGATAAATGCGAATCCGACCATCACCCCTGGTGAGACTAAAAACATGACTCGTCAGTGAAGAGCACTTTTTGCCAGTCCTGTCTATCCCAGCGACGGTGGGTTTGTGCCCATAGGCAATGTTGTTGCCGGTGATGTCTGGTGAGGACCTGTCATTCAATAGGCCTACAAGCCCTCAGTCCAGCCTCTCTCAGCCTATTGCGGACAGTCTGAGCACTGATGGAGGGATTGTGCATTCCTGGTGTAATTCCCATCCTGTACCTGTCCCGCAGGTGTGACGTTCGGATGTACAGCTCCTGTGCAGGTGTTATACGTGGTCTGCCACTGCGAGGACGATCAGCTGTCCGTCCTGTCTCCCTGTAACGCTGTCTTAGGTGTCTCATAGTACGGACATTGCAATTTATTACCCGGGCCACATCTGCATTCTTCATGCCTCCTTGCAGCATGCCTAAGGCATGTTCACACAGATGAGCAGGGACCCTGGGTATCTTTCTTTTGGTGTTTTTCAGTGTCAGTAGTTTTCATAACTGTGACCTTAACTACCTACTTTCTGTAAGCTGTTAGTGTCTTAATGACCATTCCACATGTGCATGTTCATTGTTTATGGTTCATTGAACAGGAATGGGGAACAGTGTTTAAACCTTTTACAATGAAGATCTGTGAAGTTATTTGGATTTTTACAAATGATCTTTGAAAGACAGGGTCCTGAAAAGGGACATTTATTTTTTTGCTGAGTTTATAAATAGGACATAGGCTATAAAGAAAGCATGAATGGCTGCATAGGCCTACAAACATTATTTACAATCGATAGCAAAAAACATAATCACAAGAAAGGCTTCAGCTCTAACTCTATATTGAGACCGAAAGAGAACACGGGTCTTTAAATGAAAGATCCAGACAGCCCCTAATTTTAACAAATTGTCAAGGTCACCCCCTCTCCTAGGGAGGATGTGTTCGATGCCAATATAGCTAAGGGAGGAAATAGTGGTGCTCTTCCAAATATCGCACCCTATATTCAAGCCACGTCTTATGTAGTTCAACATGAAAGTGACAAACTGACACTGTCATTTATGTAAACAACGTAATACAGAGTGCACTTGACGACCTGCACATGCGCCGTTTGGCCTGAGACAACCATTTTAGTTCCGATTAGCTGCTTCTGCGCGTGAGTTTAGCTAGCCAATGTCGCCATGACAATGCCTACAAATGTGATCAGGGATTTCTATTGGAGAAGAAGTTTCTGCCCATCTTCATACTGTAGGCTCTAGCCAACGTCTCATATTGTGTACTAGGGGTTAACTAGCCCCCCCTAAGAACTATTATTATCTAATTGCTGACACAAAAACGCAATGTTTGGAAAAAAATACACACCATTTACATTTTAGACAAGCGATTGTAATGTTAGGATGGGAGACAATAGCTAAATTTAAATCCAAGTGGCACCATTTCCACACTGTTTCCACTATATCAAATCAAATGTTATTGGTCACATACACATGGTTAGCAGATGTTAATGCGAGTGTAGTGAAATGCTTGTGCTTCTAGTTCCAACTATGCAGTAAAATCTAACACCTAATCTAACAAATTCACAACTACCTTATACACACAAATGTAAAGGGAAGAATATGTACATATAAATATATGGATGAATGATGGCGTGCGGCATAGGCAAGATACAATAGATAGTATGGAATACAGTAAACACATATGAGATGAGTAATGTAGGATATGTAAACATTATTAAAGTTGCATTATTTAAAGTGACTAGTGGTACCTTTTATTAAGTCCGTTGATTTAAGTGGCCAGAGATTTGAGTCAGTATGTTGGCAGCAGCCTCTCTATGTTAGTGATGGCTGTTTAACATTCTGATGGCCTTGAGGTAGAAGCTGTTTTTCAGCCTCTCAGTCCCAGCTTTGATGCACCTGTACTGACCTCGCCTTCTGGATGGTAGCAGCGGGAACAGGCGGTGGCTCGGATGGTTGCTGTCCTTGATGATATTTTTTGGCCTTCCTGTGACATTGGGTGCTGTAGGTGTCCTGGAGGGCAGGTAGTTTGCCCCCGGTGATGTGTTGTGCAGACCGCACTCCCCTCTGGAGAGCCTTGCGGTTGAGGGTGGTATAATTGCTGTACCAGGCGGTGATACAGCCCGACAGGATGCTCTCGATTGTGCATCTGTAAAAGTTTGTGTTTTAGATAACAAGCCAAGTTTCTTCAGCCTCCTGAGGTTGAAGTGGCGCTGCTGTGCCTTCCTCACCACGCTGTCTGTGTGGATGGACCATTTCAGTTTGTCCGTGATGTGTACGCAGAGGAACCCAACTTTCCACCTTCTTCACTATTGTCCTGTTGCTGTGGGGGGAGAGGGGGGGGTGTATGCTCCCTCTGTTTCCTGAAGTCCATGATCATCTCCTTTGTTTTGTTGACGTTGAGTAAGAGGTTATTTTCCTGACACCACACTCCGAGGGCCCTCACCTCCTCCCTGTAGGCTGTCTCATCGTTGTTGGTAACCAGGCCTACCACTGCAGTGTTGTCTGCAAACTTGATGATTGAGTTGGAAGCGTGCTTGGCCACGCAGTCGTGTGTGAACAGGGAGTACAGGAGAGGGCTGAGAAAGCACCCTTGTGGGGCCCAGTGTTGAGGATCAGCGGGGTGGAGATGTTTCCTACCTTCACCACCTTGGGGCTGCCCTTTATTGCAACAACCCCACGAAGCGCACTTGTTGCAATAAAAATCAGTGCGTGATGACAGTGCACACAACGTACACTTAGTGGGGTTGTTGCAATAAAAATCAGTGCGTGATGACAGTGCACACAACGTACGCTTAGTGGGGTTGTTGCAATAAAAATCAGTGCGTGATGACAGTGCACACAACGTACGTACGCTTAGTGGGGTTGTTGCAATAAAAATCAGTGCGTGATGACAGTGCACACAACGTACGCTTAGTGGGGTTGTTGCAATAAAAATCAGTGCGTGATGACAGTGCACACAATGTATCCCACCCTGACTCCACCACTCACATATAGGCTACCTCAAATTCAAGATAACTTTAATGGCTTAATATTCTCTGAATCAATTGATTAAATGAATTTACCAAAGGTAAGTTATAGAGCAGGCCTTTCTAACCAAAGACCATATACCTACTAAAGTAGTCTAAAGTATTTGTGTCAGATCACAGTCCTTGACTTTGAGACAATGTTTTTATATTCAACACGTAGTGTAATATATTTGTTAACTAAATCAAATAACATTTGATTTGTCACATGCTTTGTAAACAACAGGTGTAAACTAACAGTGGAATGTTTTCATACTAGGGGAAACCATGACCGATGTATGTGAACTTCTTGGTCTAGGGAGGTGACAGGTCGTGCCCTGGGTGGGTCTTTGTTATTAAACAAAAGCGGGAATAGTTTCTGTACGCTTTATTCCAGTGACCACTGAAACAGGAAGTCCTTACCTGAGAAACGTGCCAAAGAGAACACACAGGAAGTGAACTGCTTTAGTCACAGCAGTGGAGCTGCAGACAGAATGCTGTCCCTCATCCAGACAGACACTACTGCCTCTGTGAAACTTTGTGCGTTCCTGGCAATAGTGCATGCAAAGAGGGAGAGAAGCTACACACCCAACTTTAAATGTCTTATGGCATTTTGTAAAGGCCTGCCTGTCAGAAATATCTCTACACATTATGCATTGATTAAAGAAACAAACTCTTATTTTTTATTGAGCTTCCAAGTCTTTTTATTGAGCTTCTCCATGACTGTGAGGCGGTGATAAGAATCCAGAAGTAATCTTTTTCAGTACCTTAACTGGCTTTCATCCTGTAAACGGCTTCCTCTTTATTCCAAGCTAAATGTAGCCTGATTTATGTGTACAATCTATCCCCACAATCTGTATAGTTCAACTGAGCCATTCATGGTGATTACTAATATTACGCTCATCTATTATTACATATTGTCCAAATTTAACATGAAACTGCACATTGAAACACTCCCAGTTGGGGGCTCTGATGACAATTACAACCAAGTTGCAAGGACACGATCTTCCCCATGAGAACAGAGAGAAGGTTGGAGAAGAAAGGAATGGTAGAAATGTACATTGAATAAGGCAGAGGAAGAGTCTGTATTTGAAAACAGAAGAGGTTGTATCAATCATTTCAGATGCAATCGAACTGATTTGACTGACACATTAAGTAGAAAAGTAGAAAAACACAAAATGGTGGCAGTAACTGCCTACAGCTCTAGCTGCTGTGGTTCAATAGATTCACCAAAATACACAGTGTAAAAAACATTAGGAACACTTTCCATGACATCGACTGACCAGGTGAAGGCTATGATCCCCTTATTGAGGTCACTTGTTTAATCCACTTCAATCAGTGTAGATGAAGTGGAGGAGACAGGTTAAAGAAGGATTTTTAAGCCTTGAGACAATTGTGACATGGATTGTGTATGTGTGCCGTTCAGAGGGTAAATAGGCAAGACAAAAGATTGAAGTTCCTTTGAAAAAGGGCACGGCAGTAGGTGCCAGGAGCAACGGTTTGAGTGTGTCAAGAACGGCAACGCTGCTGTGTTTTTCAAGCTCAACAGTTTCCAATGTGTATCAAGAATGGTCCACCACCTCAAGGACATCGAGCCAACTTGACGCAACTGTGGGAAGCATTGGAGTCAACATGGGTTAGCATCCCTGTGGAACACTTTGGACACCTTGTAGAGTTCATGCCCTGACTAATTGAGGCTTTTCTGACGGCAAAAGGGGGTGCAACTCAATATTAGGAATGTGTTCCTAATGTTTTGTACACTGTGTGTATATCTGGCTTTGAAATGCAATTCAGCTTTGTCATGTTGATTGATCCTGGTTTGATGTGGCCATTAGTGATCATGAGACAAACACCGTACTGCCTGGTAAGGTCAAAACAGAACCCTTTCGGGCCAATCACTAACGGCCACATGAACTTTTCTTCAATGACAGGACACCTTTTGCTGTCAGAGTGAGTGACTCATTTACCAGAATGCCTTTGTCCTGACTCCCCCAACAGTTTCACTTCTGCAGAACCTGAGCTAGAGTGAACCCCACTACCTCTTTCAGAGGTATTCTCTCTGTGGTCGATCTGGACCAGCAAGAAGTTGCCCTTAAAGGAAAAGTCCACTCAAAAAAAATATTTTGGGATTATTTTTCATTAGTCCACTGTTGATACAGCCCCACACTGTTTTGCATGTCAGCAGTCAAGTTTTCAAGGTCTTGGACTTTCAAGAAGCAACGTGCAAAATGCATCATATGATGCAAAACACATCATCATGATGATGTGGTATGTCACACTGCTTTTTAAAAGTCCAATATTTTGAAAACTTGACTGCTGACATGCAAAACATTTTTGGAACTGTATCAACAGTGGACTAATGAAAACAATGACAAAATAATTTTGGAGTGGATTATTACTTTAACTGCTAATGTAATGTCAGTTTAGCATTTCCCTCTCATGGTTAAGGTTCAGATTGGGGGAGGTTGAGCTGATCCTAGATCTGTGCCTACTAACTTCTACCCAGAACCTTCTCTGCCTTTCCTTTCTGTGTCGTTTAGCTGGTGGTTGGGATCGAAACATTTAGGTCAAGAGAGAAGAGAAGAAGAGGAGGATCTGAGAAGTTCCTCTTACCATTTGCAGTTTAATCCCTGGGATTTGGTGGTCTCTCTTGATAGAATAGGGAAGCATTCATACTTCATTGTCTAGCAAATCACCTGAGAAGACATAAATGGTGGGCTGGCTGTTCCAAATGTCCAATGATCAACGTGTCAGTGATCAAGAACTGGCCTCGACTTTCAAAATAACACAAAGTTAAACTCACAAGTACAATGCACACACTCCCCTTTTCCTACAATCAACAAAATGCTTTATTCTGAATCACGTAAGAGTTCTGGAGACGTGTTGTCTGGGACACCCACAGAGTCTAGTGAACAATTGTTTGATCAGGTCCTAAAAGAGGTATGAGGAGAGATGTTTTCTCTTCCTCTTCCTCTCCTTTGTGAGAGAAGTGAGAGATCTCTGTTCCCGGAGAAGAAAGGCAACTCATTTGAAAGTCATTGTGATCATCTCTGGTTCTGTATTGTTCAGTTTCAGAGAGGAGACAATGTGGCAGGTGGATGATACTTAGTGCCTGGGGGGAACAGGAGACATGAGTCTTACATTCTTATGTCTGTTAGTCACCTAAGTACACCTCCTATTATGGGTGTCTCACTGTTTCTGATGTCACAATGCTACACTATTGCCTAGCCAATAAATACAACTATGAATTGTCTAAAGCAGAAACAAACTGGCACCATTGCAAAGCCTAGGTGGGGAAATACTGTCAGTATATATATATATATATATATATATATATATATATATATATATATATATATATATATATATATATACAGTTGAAGTCAGACGTTTACATACACCTTAGCCACATCTTAGCCAAATACATTTAAACTCAGTTTTTCACAATTCCTGACACTGTCTTAGGTCAGTTAGGATCACCACTTTATTTTAAGAATGTGAAATGTCAGAATAATAGTAGAGAGAATTATTTATTTCAACTTGTATTTCTTTCATCACATTCCCTGTGGGTCAGAAGTTTACATACATTCAATTAGTATTTGGTAGCATTGCCTTTAAATCGTTTAACTTGGGTCAAACGTTTTGGTTAACCTTCCACACGCTTTCCACAATAAGTTGGGTGAATTTGGCCCATTCCTCCTGACAGAGCTGGTGTAACTTAGTCAGGTTTGTAGACCTCCTTGCTCGCACACACTTTTTCAGTTCTGCCCAAACATTTTCTATAGGATTGAGGTCAGGGCTTTGTGATGGCCACTCCAATACCTTAACAGTGGACTAATGAAAACAATGACAAAATAATTTTGGAGTGGATTATTAAGCCATTTTGCTTTGGAAGTATACTTTGGAAGTATGTTCGGGGTCATTGTCCATTTGGAAGTCTAATTTGCGACCAAGCTTTAACTTCCTGACATGTTGAGATGTTGCTTCAATATATCCACATAATTTTAATTCCCGATGATACCATATGTTTTGTGAGGTGCTCCAGTTCCTCCTGCAACAAAGCACCCCCACAACATGATGCTGCCACCCCTGTGCTTCATGGTTGGGATGGTGTTCTTCGACTTGCAAGCCTCCCCCTTTTTCCTCCAAACATATGGTCATTTTGGCCAAACAGTTCTATTTTTGTTTCATCAGACCAGAGGACATTTCTCAAAAAAGTACCATATTTGTTGCAAACCATAGTCTGTTTTTTAATGGTTTTGGAGCAGTGGCTTCTTCCTTGCTGAGCGGCCTTTCAGGTTATGTCGATATAGGACTCGTTTTACTGTGGATATAGATACATGTACCTGTTTCCTCCACCATCTTCACAAGGTCCTTTGCTTTTATTCTGGGATTGATTTGACTGGTACTGTATATATTTTTAAGCTGTTTCACATAACAGGCAAGAAATGGAAATTCACTGCTCATTATTCCAGTGTTGTCATTTTTCTCTCTTATCGTCAGCCATACCGTAGTTGCTATAGAATGCAAATGTGGATACATACAGTAGATTACTGGCAATTCCATCACTACCTGGTATGGCAACTGCTCGGCCTCCGACCACAAGGCACTACAGAGGAACGGCCCAGTACATCACTGGGTCCAAGCTTCCTGCCATCCAGGACCTCTAGACCAGTCGGTGTCAGAGGAAGGCCCTAAAAATGGTCAAACTCCAGCCACCCTAGTCATAGACTGTTCTCTCTGCTACCTCACGGCAAGCGATACCGGATTGCCAAGTCTAGGTCCAAGAGGCTTCTAAACAGCTTCTTCCCCAAGCCATAAGATGCCTGAACAACTAATCAAATGACTACCCAGACTATTTGCATTGCCCACCCCCCCTTTTACACTGCTGCTACTCTCTGTTGTTATCATTTATGCATCGTCACTTTAATAACTCTACCTTCATGTACATATTACCACAACTAACCGGTGCACATTGACTCTGTACCAGTACACCCCTGTATATATTCTCACTATTGTTCATTTTCTGTTGCTCTTTAATTACTTTGTACGTTTATTTCTTATTCTTATCCATATATTTTTAACTGCTTTGTTGGTTTGTTGATTAGGGGCTCGTAAGCATTTCACCTGTTGTATTCGGCACATTTGACTAATACAATTTGATTTGATTTGAATTGAATTATCAGCAGGACATATCGCCATATACACAAGGCTTTGACAGAGTCATATTGAAAGATGCTGTGGAGTTGGTAAGACAGGAAGGGACTACAGATAGGCTACTTGTCATGCAGGTGAAAGAGGACCCAAAAGCGACTTGGCGAAAACAGAGTCTTTAATCCAGAAAAGTGAATACAAACAAAAAAAACACAACTTTCACTCGAAATGACGAGGACCAACTGGAGACTCGATCTTGAACAGCAGGTGAACAGCAGGTTGCCTCGGGAAGGCACTCGAACCAGACAGACTCAGACACCTGCTCACCACGCAGCATCTGAGGAAAACACGACACGACAGGGCGATACACAATCACAGCACGGTGAATTCTAAACAAGGAACCGACAGGACAGGAACGGAACACAAAGGAAGAAATAGGGACTCTAATCAGGGGAAAGGATCGGGAACAGGTGTGGGAAGATTAAATGATTGATTAGGGGAATAGGAACAGCTGGGAGCAGGAACGGAACGATAGAGAGAAGAGAGAGCGAGAGAGTGAGAGAGGGAGGGGGAGAGAGAGGGATAGAAAGAGGGAAAGAACCTAATAAGACCAGCAGAGGGAAACGAATAGAATGGGAAGCACAGGGACAAGACAAGATAATAAATGACAAAACATGACACTACTACTCAACTCTATATGGGGCAGATACCCTATGTGGCCCAGGGATGCTGTACTACTATGGCTGACCCTTTAAAACAACACATTGAACTGCATCTATCAGGTGTATATGACTGTGTACTATAGCCTTCATACCCTGTGGTGTGCCTTCTCACTATCCTCTACACGTGAAAATATTAAACACAACCTTGTGTTTTAAAATCTCAGTTCATTTTTTTATAAATACAGATTACAGACACTCATTTATTTCAGTCAGTCACTCAAGCGTTTACAATAAATAAAAAAATCATGGCTTCCCTCATTAGATGAAATAACTTTTGTTGACTCATTACATCACACAACAAAATAACACCATTTACAGACTAATTAAAACTTTCAGTAGAAAATCATTTAAAACTACCATTACAAAAGATAAATGATTGTTATTACAATGAAATCCTATGCTCATTAATTACAGATTGGCTTTATAAAAGTACTAGTTAAAAAGTAACAATTTAGGACAAAATATTTTCACATTTTCTTAACCATTTTCATTTTATGTACATCACAATTTCATGCAAATGTAACATTTTCTCAAAGACACATATTTTCACATGCACAAGTATTGTCAGTCCTATCCGTCTGAAATACAACACGCTTCACAGCTTGTTCAAGGTACTACTTAAATATCTCCCCACCCCTTTTGGAATGGTTCTTGACCCTCTTCTCTTCAGCACAGTAGCCTATTCCCTACTCCTATTCCTCCTGCTAAGAATGTCTATGCTTCTTCTTCTGTTCTTCCTTTACCCTGCTTCCAGCTCTCACCAAATCCCATTATTTCTCCTCATCAGGCCCTATGGTTTCTGATAATAAACACCTGGGTCTGAGTGGTAGTCTCTTTCACATGGTTCAGGTGTCTCCATCATCTCTTCACCTGCGTCAGAATGGTAAACCTGGTCACCTATCTCTAGCTGGTCAGGGTCAGGCTTATACAACTGATCATCTAAGTCTGAATCTGAGTGGTACACATGTTTACCTGTATTACCTGACCCAGGGTAACGCACATTGGCACCTATGTGGTGTCCACCTGCCTCTTGTTCATACAGCTGGCCCCCCAGCTCGGAGTCGGAGTCATACACCTGTCTACCTGTCACACGCTGGTACACCTTTTCCTCTGCATCACCTGGCTCTGACACAGGCTGATAAACCTCTTCACCTGCCCTAGGTGGGTACACCTGTCCACGTGTTTCCATGTCCTGTCCATACACCTGTCTATCTGTCTCAGACCTGTACCCTTGTCCAACTGTCTCCATGTCCTGTCCATACACCTGTCTATCTGTCTCAGACCTGTACCCCTGTCCCCCAGTGTGGTGTTGGTAGACCTCAGGACTGTACTGGCTCCTCCTGCACAGGCTGTCTTCCTCATCCTCCTCCTGGCAGGAGCTCCCCGGGACGCTCTCCCCGTCCGACTGGGAGAGGCGCAGGCTGGGCCACTGTGGCCGGGGCTTCTGGGAGAGGTCAAAAGGCTCTTCCTGTCTGGAGCGGGCCCGAAGACTCAGAGGGGCCGACAAGCAGAACCGCCCCCGCCGCCTGAACACTGGAGGAGAGACACATGATACAATCTGAATTTGCTGAACACTGGAGAACAGAGACACATAATCACAACAGAGATACGTATTTAGTATTTTATTAGGATCCCCAATTAGCTGCTGTCAAGGCAGAGGCTACTCTTACTGGGGTCCAAACAGGAAACAAAACACAACAAATAAAATACATATTATACATGACACACCTAATACAATTTAAAATACAATACATAACACAATATATAACTCAATATATAATACAATACATAATACAAAATATAATTCAATATATAATAACATACATAATACAATATAGTATAATACAATATATAATACAACACATAATACAACATATAACACAATACACAATCCAATATATAATGCAACATAAAATACAATATATAATACAACAAAGACCAATAGTGTGCAATCAATCTCTCCTCAACTTTGAGCCAGGAGAGATAGACATGCATGTCAAGACATTCGCCCTCCGTGTACATCCAAGTACTGCTCTGTTCTGGACCAACTGCAATTGGCCTATGTCCTTCTTTCCTTCTACTAGGTAGTAGTCCAGGTGCGACAAAACGAGGGCCTGTAGGACCTGTATGGTTGATTGAGATGTCACTTATTTACATAAGTATTCAGACCCTTTGCTATGAGACTTGAAATTCAGCTCAGGTGCATCCTGTTTCCATTAATCATCCTTGAGATGTCTCTACAACTTGATTGAAGTCCACCTGTTTTAAATTCAATTGATTGGACATGATTTAGAAAGGCCCACACCTGTCTATATAAGGTCCCACAGTTGGCAGTTGGCAGAGCAAAAACCAAGCCATGAGGTCGAAGGAATTGTCCGTAGAGCTTCGAGACAGGATCATGTTGAGGCACAGATGTGGGGAAGGGTAGGAAAAAATGTCCGCGGCATTGAAGGTCCCCAAGAACACACTGGCCTCCATCATTCTTGAATGGAATACGTTTGAAACCAACAAGACTATTCCTAGAGCTGGCCATCTGGGCCAAACTGAGCAATTGGGGGAGAAGGGCCTTGGTCAGGGAGGTGACCAAGAACCCGATGGTCACTCTGACAGAGCAACAGAGTTCCTCTGTGGAGATGGGAGAACCTTCCAGAAGGACAACCATCTCTGCGGCACTCCACCAATCAGGCCTTTATGGTAGTGTACAGACGGAAGCCACTCCTCAGTAAAAGGCTCATGTGTGGGGATATTTTTCAGTGGCAGGGACTGGAAGACTAGTCAGGATCGAGGCAAAGATGAATGAAGTAAAGTACAGAGAGATCCTTAATGAAACATGCTCCAGAGTGCTCAGGACCTTAGACTGGGGAACCTTCCAAAAGGGCAACAACCCTAAGCACACAACCAAGACAATGCCTGAGTGGCTTCGGAACAAGTCTCTGAATGTCCTTGAGTGGCCCAGCCAGAGTCCGGACTTGAACCTGATTGAAAATCTCTGGAGAGACCTGGAAATAGCTGTGCAGCAACACTCCCCATGCAACCTGACAGAGCTTGAGAGGATCTGCAGAGAAGAATGGGAGAAACTCCCCAAATACAGGTGTGCCAAGCTTGCAGAGTCATACCCAAGGAGACTCAATGCTGTAATTGCTGCCAAAGGTCCTTCAACAAAGTACTTATGTTAATTATATATTGCTGTTTTATTTATTTATATAAATTAGCAAACATTTAATAATATATATGTTTTTGCTTTGTCATTATGGGGTATTGTAAAACAATTCAATACATTTTAGAATAAGGTTGTAACCTAACAAAATGTAGAAAAGTACTTTCCGAAGGAACTGTTTATCCCGATTTGACTGGCTGATTTTGATTTAGCTTCAGGGTAGGAATGTTATAGAAAGTCTCACTGCAGAAAGGGAGGAACCATATGATGCATTTATCCATAGCCTGGAGTACTTACCTCTTGCATTCAGGCCCATGTCCATGATCCCATGTTTGACCTTCATATGGCGGGTGAGGTTCCCCTTCAGAGTGAACTTGCTGGGGCAGTAGCGGCACTTGAAGGGCCTGCTGTCAGAGTGCAGGTGCATATGGCCCATCAGGTTATGCATTCTGTTGAACTCCTTCCCACACAGCTGAAAACAAGGAAGAACAAAAATAAAATAGTCAGATATGTGCTCACGGACGAACCAATAAGGCACATGAATTGAAGAACAAACGGAATGTGGAACAGATTTATTTTCAGCATTAAAAGACTTCATCAGGCTCCTAGGAAAGCAGGGCATGTGCTTGGAAGCAACAGACAATCAGCTGATAAACCCAAACCAGCATTTTGGCAAAGAATTATTGTAATTTTTCATCAAACAAATGCATTGAATACCAACTATGGAAATATTATTATTATTATTATTAGTTTGTGTACACATTCCTTGATTACAATTTGGGAATTACATTATTCCTCAAACCACATCATAGCACTTCCTGGTATAGTAAACACAATTCAAGGGCAGAAAAACAACGGCAAGTCTAGAACTGTGACCACTTATCAAACTTTCTTCTCTATCAAACAACTGATATGTTAGATGACAAATCCTCATTCAGAGCTGTAATAGGAGCTGGACGCAATCGTGAACGTATGTGTGCAGACAGACAGACAGACAGACAGACAGACAGACAGACAGACAGACAGACAGACAGACAGACAGACAGACAGACAGACAGACAGACAGACAGACAGACAGACAGACAGACAGACAGACAGACAGACAGACAGACAGACAGACAGACAGACAGACAGACAGACAGACAGACAGACAGACAGAGAGACAGAGAGACAGACAGACAGAGAGACAGAGAGACAGAGAGACAGAGAGACAGAGAGACAGAGAGACAGAGAGACAGAGAGACAGAGAGACAGAGAGAAAGGGCCAGAAGAGGAGGGATGGGAAGGGCAACTCCTGCTCTGTCCTTCCTCTGTATTCTTTTTGATTAGGGTTTCCTTCAGGAGGAGAGAGGGACTGTAAACTGTCCAAGAGGACCGTGAGAAAACAGGAAGTGTTCCCTCCAGCAGCAGAGAAAGCGAGATGAAATCTATTTGCGGGGCCTGATCTCCGGGGAGGCTGGGGGCCATTGTTAGAAAGGCAGTTTGTGCAGCGATATCCTTCCTATGGAAGAGGAGGGATCTCACTGCCAAATCTTCTCTCTGTCTACATTCCCCTCATCGTCTCAACTCTTTAATTAGTGAACAAGGTCATACAGACACTCAGAAACAGTGTTGAGCTGCTTCAGAGTGTCTATTGGATTCTCTAGACTTTATATCATAGTAATAAAATTATTGTTTATTTTATTTGTTCTTTTCCCCCCCAATTTTGTGATATCCAATTGGTAGTTACAGTCTTGTCCCATCGCTGCCACTCCTGTGCGGACTCGGGAGAGGCGATGTTCGAGAGCCATGTGTCCTCCGATACATGCACCGCCAAGCCACACTGCTTCTTGACACACTGCTCCCTCAACCCGGAAGCCAGCCGCACCAATGTGTCGGAGGAAAGATACCCTGGCTTTTAAAAGGAGTTGTTGCAGTTGATTTTGAAATGTCATAAATGAAACTGTCTCTAGCGCTCTCCTCAACATATTGTACCATAAGAACACTCACCTTGCATTTGTAGGGTTTAATGTCAGAGTGGACGATCATGTGGGCCTTGAGGGTCTGTTTCTGGACAAAGCTCTTGAAGCAGAGGTGACACTGGTAAGACCTGATGTTAGTATGGATCAAGACGTGGCGCTTCATGTTTGCCAAGAGGGTGAACTCCCGACCACAGATACGACACTTGTGCTCCTTCACCCCCTGAGAGAGAGAGAGAGAGATAATGTTTTCATTAATTGGTGTTTGTCTAAATAACCATCAGAGTGGAAAATTGTCTTACATGTTGACAAGCAAGGCCGGTAGGGACAAGAATGACAAGACAGACATGTTAGCATGACAAAAAGAGAGTGGATGCCTTGTATCGTCTGAAAAAGGCAGAATAATAGGATTCTCACAATATTACATGACTGAACTTGTAGCTACGGTTACTGTAGCATGCACTCACATCTCTTTCTAAAGTCTCATTTGTCTGTTTGCTGGGCTCAAGGTTTTTGAGGAGAGCTGCTCTTTGTCCTGGCTTCACCATGTAGTACTAAAAGACAGTTTGAAGCAGAAACAATGGTGTGAAATTTGTAGTATGAAAGTCATCATACTGTCATGTACGCATATCCCATAACACAACCATTTAATGTCAACAAATGTAAAGGCCCTTGATGCAGGCTACGTGTCATGGCACCAGCCAGCTGATGCTGTCAACAGATAAAGCCCTTTGACCCACAGACACTTCATCTCCACAACACAACCTAGCCGTGTAAAGACACGTCCCTCTAAACACACATGTTGACATTAGTGGGCAGCAGTACGCGGACAGTATGAAAACCCCACCCAGTCTTACCTTATGTGTGAGTGTGTGCTGTTTGAGGTGATGGGACTGTATAAACTCCATGCCACACTCGCTGCAGATGTATGGCCGGATGTCTTTGTGCTTCATCATGTGGTTCTGCAGCTGGCTGGGGTACTGGAAGCTCTTCTGGCACTCACTACACCTGGACAGAAAACAGACACTTGCTATACACCTGGACAGAAAACTATTGAAATAGAATGAGAATTAGAATTGAGATAGAACTATAATTCTATACAGAAAACTCACACTCTGATGTGGCCTGGATTTAGCCAAAAAGTAACCGTTTCCTGATAACCTGCTTGTTGTTGTTTTTTTTACTGTCAAACCCACAAATCTTCCAGTGGTGGTAATGTAAAATATCTACAAGCAGAAATAGTGGTAACAGACACAAGGTAATGTGCAGCCCATCGGGTGTTTCTGGGCATACGTAACGTAGGCTACCTGTAAAGGGTGGGACCTCTGTGGGCCGTCAGGTGTCTCTTGAGCTGGGCCAGAGTGGGGAAGTCCAAACCACACTCCACACACACGTTCTCCTGGCCTTTCTCATGCTTCAGCTCATGGGCCCGCAGCTCACTAGGATAGGCAAAACCCCTCCCACACACCCCACAACTAGAGAAGAGAGGGTAGGATAGGAGAGGAGTAGAAACAATAAACAAAATTAATAATTTGACCAAATATTTAGGAAGGGGTCATGGAGTCTGTGAAAGAAGAAACCACATGGAAAAAGTGATAAGCAAGTTAGGTAAAAAAAAATTTTTTTTTATTGTGTTAGAGATTTCATGAAGCTTGTGTCTAAACCAAAGTAAATAATTGTAAGATTGCTCTATACATCAGTTGTGGTCTCTACACGCGTAGAAAAAAGGGTTCCAAAATGGTTCTTCGGCTGTGCACGAAGGAGAACCCTTTTTGGTTCAAGGTAGAACCTCGCTCAGTGGACAGTTTACTAGGTACACCCTATCTAGCACCGGGTTGGACCCCCCTTTGCCTCCAGAACAGCCTGAATTCTTCAGGGCATGGAAACATTACTGAATTCATATTAAAGGACCTAATGTGTGCTAGGAAAAAAATCCCCACACCATTACACCACCACCAGCCTGTACAATTGACACCAGGCAGGATGGGGCCATGGACTCATGCTATTTAAGCCAAATCCTGAATCTTCCATCAGCATGAAGCAACAGAAACCGGGATTCGAAAGTAAGGTTTTTCCACTTCTCAATTGTCCAGTGTTGGTGATTACGTACCCACGGGAGCCGCTTCTTCTTGTTTTTAGCTGATAGGAGTGGTCATCTGCTGCAATAGCCCATCCGTGACAAGAGCTGACTAATTGTGCGTTCCGAGATGCCGTTCTGCACCATTACTTGCCTGTTTGTGGGCCGCCTGTTAGCTTGCACGATTCTTGCCATTCTCCTTCGACCTCTCATCAACAAGCTGTTTTCGCCCACAGGTGTGCCGCTAACTGGATGTTTTATGTTTGTCACACCATTCTCGGTAAACCCTAGACACTGTTGTGCGTGAAAAGCCCATAAGGGTGGACATTTTTGGAGATACTGGATCCAATACGCCTGGTACTGATGATCATTCCTCAAATCCTCTTAGGTCTCTCTTTTGCCCCTTCTAACATTCAATTGAACAGTAACTGAATGCCTCGACGCCTGTCTGCCTGCTTTATATAACAAGCCATGGCCACGTGACTGTCTGTAGGAGTGAGCCATTTTCGTGAACTGGGTGATGTACCTAATAAACGGAGAAAACTGAGTCCATGTAGAGACTTTTGTTAGAAAGAATACTATATTTCCCCTGATGGAGTGATGCTGAATGAAAAAATTGAAGGAATTTTTTTTGTCAACTTACCCCACTCTCCCATACTGATGACAATTTATGGACAGGTCTAAGTTTGTTCTATCCTTGGTCTGCGTTTGAGTCACAGACTAGGCATGTAATGTAAGGTCCTTGTTGAACTGATTTTCTTAATTCTCAGCTATACTAAATAAAGAGTAACTCTAGTCTATTAACTCCAGTAACTCTAATCTAGACTAAGATGGTGCCATTACTGACCTGTACGGCTTCACGTCACTATGCTGCATCATATGTCTCTTCAGGTGGCTGGTCTGGGTGAAGGCCTTGTGGCACACCTGGCACTTGTGTGGCCGTGTGCCCTGGTGGGTGAGCAGGTGAGTGTGCAGGTGGCTCAGCTGCTTAAACCGATTCCCACACAGATGGCAGCTGTGAGGCTTGATCCCGCTGTGGCCCAGGATGTGTGTGACCAGGTTATACTTGGATGTGTATGACTTCTCACACGTACGGCACTTCCAACGCTTCTGGTTTCCTCCTACATCTACGTGGTAGCTGTCGTCGATGTGGATGTTGAGACCCAGCTTCTCAGCGCTGGTCATCCCACCTCGGGGCCCTCTGTCTGGGCTGCGCCGACTAGGTCGTTGTGCCTCTCCGGGGTAGAACGCTCCAGGAGAGAGGTGCATGATGGGCCCAGGCATGAAGAAGGGGAAGGGGAGGAGGCTGGGGTGGAGAGGGGGGAATAATAGGGGAGGAGGGTGGTGATGGAGGAGAGGAGAGGGAGGCCACAAAGGTGAGGGGCTGAGTGGTTCCTGTTTCACCTGCAATGGGAGGCCCATAGTTGTCTCATATCTGGACATAGCCCTGTGGTGCAGCTGGAGCCGGCTCAGGTCGATCATACCTTGAATGGGCATGGGAGAGGGAGGGAGACATGGGCGAGGAGGGAGGGAGAACGGAAGGTGGTTGAGATCAACAGTCTTGGTGTTGCCTCGACGCTCCACCTCCTCCATGTCTCCTGTAGGGGATTCGGAACCCTCCATTTTTTGTGGCCTTCTTTTGCGTTTTTGGGAACCTTCCCTCTGGGTGTAATGCATGCCCTCAGAGCCCCGTGGCCGATGGTGAGTCAGGGGGCTGTAGGCCTCTCTGGTCGGGAAGGGGGAGAGTTTGGTCGGGTTCAGGTAGAGTGGGGGTGGGCTCAGATAAAGACTGTGGTGAGAGACAGGTCTCTGGTCTTCCCTATGAGGACTCCTCCTGTCAGGTCTGAAACCTAGAATGTCTGTGTCCATCATTTACCTGCATGGTGAAATATACAGAAGATATCAGTTATGTATGTCAACCATTACAATATCATTACCATAAGCATGCTTCTCCAACACCTGAGGAAGAGAACCAGTCCTTCTGACATTACCTATCTACTGCACAGGTAGCCGTGACAACTCTAATCGCTGTCCTCTGTTACATCGTTATAACCTGTCACTTCTCGCTTCTGTACTACCATCCCTTCTTCCTCTACCATCCATTCCTCTGAAACAGGAACTAACGTTGACTTCTCCTCCTCTCTCTGCTTTGTTCATCTTTTTGCATGGATTGGTGGAAGGGCACTTCTCCTTTTGTCCTCCACTACAACACTGTGTTAGATTTCTTACTTAGCTCTAGAGAAGCACAAGTTCCAAACAAATTGACCACTTTGTAGATCTGCATACTCTGCTTAAGAAGAGCCAACCAACTACATCCACTATAGAGTGTGAATGATTGGATTAATGTTGGCATTTTTGTAGTTATGAGCTGAAGACAGTTAGTGGGAGGGACACAGGAGATTGGCTGTGACAGAGGGAATCAGACAATCAAACAATAAAGTGTTCAACTTCTGCAGTTCGGCTAAAGGAGGATGAGACAATACTGTTAGTAGCCCTTTCCTGCAGTCAATGACCAAAAGCGCTCTCTTTGGCCTCATGGGTGGAATTAATTTTATTATTAATAAAGATGATAAAAAATACTGTGTTTCAATGTCAAATAAAGTGTAATATTGGAATGCAAACTCAAAATTGAATAGATTTCAACACTACAGTGCATTCGGAATGTATTCAGACCTCTTGACTTTTTCCACTTTTTGTTACGTTACGGACTTATTTTAAAATGGATTAAGTCATTTTTCCCCTCATCAACCTACACACAATACCCCATATTGACAAAGCATTGAAGGTCCCCAAGAACACAGTGGCCTCCATCATTCTTAAATGGAAGAAGTTTGTAACCACCAAGACATTTCCTAGAGCTGGCCGCCTGGCCAACCTGAGCAATCGGGGGAGAATGGCCTTGGTCAGGGAGGTGACCAAGAACCTGATGGTCACTCTGAAAGAGCTACATAGTTCCTCTGTGGAGATGGGAGAACCTTCCAGAAGGACAACCATCTCAGCAGCACTCCACCAATCAGGCCTTTATGGTAGAGTGGCCAGACGGAAGCCATTCCTCAGTAAAAGGCACATGACAGCCAGCTTGGAGTTTGCCAAAAGGCACCTAAAGACTCTCAGACCATCAGAAACAACATTCTCTGGTCTGATGAAATCAAGAATGAACTCTTTGGCCTAAATGTCAAGAGTCACATCTGGAGGAAACCTGGCAACATCCCGACGGTGAAGCATGGTGGTGGCAGCATCATGCTGTGGGGATATTTTTTAGTTGCAGGGATCAGGATCCAGGGAAAGATGAACTGATCAAAGTACACATAGATCCTTGATGAAAACCTGCTCCAGAGTGCTCAGGACCTCAGACTGGGGTGAAGGTTCACCTTCCAACAGGACAACAACCCTAAGCACACAGCCAATGGTTTTTGGGAAAAGTTTCTGAATGTTCTTGAGTGGCCGATCGAACATCTCTGGGAAGACCTCTGGGAAGACCTAAAAATAGCTGTGCAGCAACATTCCCCACCCAACCTGACAAAGCTTGAGAGGATCTGCAGAGAAGAATGGTAGAAACCCAAACTTGTAGCTTCATACCCAAGAAGACTCAAGGCTGTAATCGCTGCCAAAGGTGCTTCAACAAAGTACTGAGTAAAGGGTTGAAAACTTACATAAATGTGATATTTTTGTTTTTTTATTTACAATACATTTGCAAAAATTTCTAAAAACCCGGTTTTGCTTTGTCATTTTGGGTTATTGTGTGTAAATTGATGAGGGGGGAAAAACGATTGAATCCATTTTAGTAAGTCAAGGCCTCAGAATACTTTCCGAATGCACTGTATATCTGACACTGTACAGGTGTCTTCTTTTGTTGTTGTTGCCCATAACCATGTAGCCCACTGCTGTAAAAGGTTAATTATTAATGATGCCAGTTATGTGAATACAGTGTGATATTTCTCTGAACTGCTATCAATCTACAGACCAAAACCACTGAGAACTTCCAATGTTGATAGGGATTGGGATGGTGATGGTCATCATCAAGGATAAAGATTAGGGCACAATTCAATTATTGTTCATAAAAAGACACTTAATAATGGGCTACTCTAAGCTTCAATGTGTTATTCCAGTCACAGTGTGAAAAAAATACCATGATATAAAGTATGCGATTTAAACATATTACGATATTATGAAAACCAGTTAAATCAAATGTTTCCTCAAATGCAAACAGATGACAAGTAACCAGTCACATGTACCTGACTGTCAGACACTCAAGCAATTCATTATCAACCCGATGTCAATGCATATTCAAACACTTTCTCTATTCATTTTTATGAATCACCTCAAATACGTTCACTACATTACTCTGCTCCACACACAGTACTGTCAGATACACAAGTACTTACAATATCTCTATTTAGGCAATACAATACAGTTTCTCAACATTTTTTAAATGCAAAAAGTTTCCCCAGAACCATGCTCTTACTATCTATTCTACACAGTACGGTGCAGTACTGAAATACCACTCTGTCTCCTCCTCTCTCTCTCTTTGTCTGCCCTGCCAGTGTATTTCCCCAGTGAAAACAATACAACACAACTAAGACAATAAAACAAAAGCCCCCCCATCACCCTCATGTCATGCCATGCCCTGTTAGTCCTCAGCTGGACCTGAGAGACTCACCTCTCTGTCCAGTGGTAGTGCAGTAGCTGTGTTAGGCTGTATTCCAGCTCCTGTAACAATCTCTCTGGCCTGCTGCTGTCCTGACAATGAGCCACCCATCCACGGACAGCATTTGATGTTACTTAAGAAAGAGAACAGGAACAATCGCTTTGTTCTCATTTTTCAGATGAGTACCTTCGGAGAGAAGGAAGGAAGGGAGGGAGAGGAAGTCAACAAGCCTTCCTGCTGAAAAATAAGGAAACACTAGATAGACATCTCAATTTCTCTACAAAATAAGGATTTAAACAGCTTTGGGAGAGACTGGATGAGGCTTGTTTTAAACAATTGAATAGTAGTACAATGCTGATTGAATGTTGTGCATTGGTAAACAAGCATGGAAGTCCAGGAGAGGAGTTTTCAACTGCCAACACCAACAGTTCTGGGAATCACTTTCACAACCCTGTTTTTCCCATCCTGCAGATTACGCCTCACATGCTAGATTCACACTGCTTAAACATAACATCTGTGACGTTAGTTAGTGCAATAATGGCTTCAGAACGTGTGGAAAAAATGTGATGCTGGAAAGACACTTATGCATAGATTATTGAATTGACCAATTAGGAACCACCACAGAAAGGTAATGAATATGTTGTCATGTGATGCTGGTGTATGCTCTGTAAATGCTCATGGTTATGATATAACATTTAAGTGTCTTGATGACATGACAGTGTTCCAAGTCATTTAGACGCACGTCTAAATCTAAGTGAAGCTCTGTCTGATCTACACATATACTAGGGTATCAACGTAATGACTAGGAATATTAGAGTATTTCAAGGTATTCCTTTGTTCAACTAGTCTGCTTTAGCCTCTTGAGTGATGGGTAGATTTTATTCAGCATAAACAGAAGGATTGAGTTGGCTCATGTATGACAGTGTAACATGTAGTGAGTCAATACAGCCACATGTGGGAAGGATAACCCCACTGCACCATGGGAGAAGAGCTGAGTTGGGCCATTTCAAATACTCTTTAAAAGTGATGAAGCGTGCATATACAACATATTTGAACTGGTCCATCATTACTCTCTCAGTCAGGCCAATTCACAAGCATATAGACATGTTCCTGGCAGCAACACCCAGCCTTTACTTGTCTTTACTCACAGTGACTCTTCATAGTGGGTACTGGCTCTTAAAGGTTGAAAACTGTGATATCACATAAATCTTATGACACGTGTATGCCCCAATCATCCGACGTAAACTCGTCCCCCACAATTTTGCGTATATATTCACCCTGCCTTTCTGCATCAGTACAGGATGACTAAACCGGAAGGCACTAATTGAGCTCATCTCATTGGAAGAGTGAAAGTCTCTAATAGGAAGCCGATTAGCGTTGTCTCTGTTAATCAATTAACCTAAGACCTCGACAATGTGTACTAATTGCTATGAGGAATTAGAAAGTTTATTAAGGTGACATATCAGGTATATCGTGTGTGTGCTCGTGTGTGCTAGTGTGGTAATGTGTGTAGCCAATAAAAAGCTCATAAAGTGCATTAATAAGATAACCCCTAGTGCAGGGTTCACCAACTGGGCTGAATTTGGCCCATGGGTGGTTTTATTTGGCCCCCCAAGTCAAGTGATTATAATTGAAGAAATCGTTTTTTAGTATTCCCACGCATAATACAGAGACACGTGATCATATACAAATATAAACAATGTTTGAAATTATTACATTTTAGTCGAATATTGTATCTGTTTGGGCTTCTTGCGGTCAATTTTCAGTCTACAAATTATTTGTAATTGTGTTCCGGCCACCGACCCTCTGCTCAAGCAAAAATTAATCCGCAACTGAATCTAGTCGATGAAATGGTGTATAATCTCAGTAGGTACAAATATGTCTTCTTATCCCATTACTACATGGTGCTGTTTTCTCAATCCTTGAACTGGAACCATCTACAGGATGTAGCCAACTAGTCTGTCAGATAGTTTGCTAACACTGAAATACACTGCTCTACAGTAATTGCCTAACAATCACCATCTCATTTCGTCATCTCTCTAATAATAGGTCCAGGTTCAACACATCCCCCCCATCCCAATCTACACACCAAGCACTTCCCGTCTGTCTCATTGTTCTGACACCTCTCCTCTTTCACATGCATAGTCACGGACACAGGCCCTCCACTAATGATTGTCTCTATGGCTGAGGCCGCGCCAGGCCACTCACTGTATGACTGTACTACTGGCCAGGCATCTGCCGAGCCCAAGCCAGGGGCCAGCGCTATCAGGAGGGAGGGTGAGTAAGACAGGCTCGTTAATTAACCCTAAGTGGATGTCAGGGGTCCGTGTCACTCCCCGGGAGAGAGGGGAGAGGGTATATAAGAGGTCTGGGTGCTACTGAAGATACATAACTTCAACATTCACCCGGGAGTCACTCCGAAACAAAGAAACACATTCGACTTGTACTCTATTCCTCTTCTCTCAGTAGAGATGACTGGAGTCGCTGTGTTCTTGTGTTTATTCTTCCTCATGTCTTTCTGTTCAGCCTGCTACATCTCCAACTGTCCCATCGGGGGCAAGAGGTCCGTCATGGACTCTCCACAACGCAAGGTGAGTGGCAACTGTATCTGTCTAGAATCTAGATCTACACTACTTAAATCGTATGTGTATTGTAAACAGCAGGAATCATTTGTCTTATGCATCAAGAGGAGTAGGAACTGAAAGTGAAGCTCTGTAGAAGCACTGAATTCTGAAGAATCTGAATTCTGAGATTTGACAATGAACCGTTACCTTCCCTGTGAAAAAAGGGAGTAAGAGTGTTGATAAGAATCAATGTTTTTGAATGATTGTACAACTTAATACCCGATTGTCCCTTCTTTCCTCCTGCAGTGCATGTTGTGTGGGCCAGGGGAGCAGGGCCGCTGTTTCGGCCCCAGTATCTGCTGTGGGGAAGGGCTGGGCTGCTGGATGGGCTCCCCAGAGACGGCACGCTGCATGGAGGAGAACTACCTGCCCACCCCCTGTCAGGCAGGAGGGAGACCCTGTGGATCTGAAGAAGGACACTGCGCTGCACCAGGCATCTGTTGTGACTCAGGTAAGGCAACTTCAATGTCATGTTTCTGGGATGATTTCTATGGTTATTCCACTGGTTCTAATATAGTGGTGGATAAAATGCTTTGCTTTCTGTATCTCAGAGGGGTGCAGTGCTGACCAATCCTGTCTGGCAGAGGAGGAAGGCGATAATCAAATCAGCCAATCAGAGGGCAGCGATGACGCCCTCCTCAGGCTCCTTCACATGGCTGGCCACACCCCTCCTCATCGAGTCCACCAATGAGCTGCCAATGATGCCAGGTTTCCATGGGGGTCACTTGAGAGATTGGTTGTTAGGATTTGTAGTTCAAGGTAACCTAGTTGTAGTTCATTGATTCATTCATCTATTTAATATAATAATAATATATGCCATTTAGCAGACACTTTTTTCCAAAGAGACTTACAGCCATGTGTGCATACATTCTACGTATGGGTGGTCCCGGGGATCGAACCCACTACCCTGGTGTTACAAGCGCCATGCTCTACCAACTGAGCTACACAGGACCACACCTACACACCCATTTACTGGCCTCCTTCTGTTTATAGGCAACCTCACTGGATTGGAACCTGTGCACTCCTCTGTAGATTGCCTTTGTATTCCATACTAATAATAATATATTTTATGTACTGTATGTATAGGAATAGCTATCATTAATCTTACAAGTGTTAAGAGTCCCCACGTGTATTTTAATAAAGCGTGAGAGTGTGCATGGTTTAGGCATTTTTCTCTATCAGCTAAACAATTACCCGTTGTTTAACATCTACATCTGAAACATGAAATGAGTGGCTAAGTGCTCTTCATCATGTAGTTCTCAAATTTACTGTAACATTAGGCTCAGTATTTAGGCCAGCACAATGTTTGGTAAGTCACTACAATGGACCATGAAAAATCTGTTATATGGACTTTACTCTCCTTCACTATCACAGCTGTCCTTATATAATAATAATAATACCACACAAACCGTTGAGCGGATATCCTGTAGGTCATTTAGAACCATAAACAGGAACTGAAATAGGTTGTAACTGGGACAGTGACCATAGGTTTTAAATACAAATCCAGATAAAACGTTTTTGCATTACTACTACCAAGGTTAATATAGTAAGCAAAAATAATCACCAAAAAACTATTTAGTAAACTGTATTAAAATAATTGACAAACCCATTTGAAAAACAATATTGAAACAATTATCTTTGCCTCCAAAACTAACTAAAATACATTTTTTTATTTCTTTTGGGGGGGCTTTTCAAGCTACTTAAATCTGGCAGGTAATTGCGGCCAGGAGATGGTGATGTTTCAAAAAAGGTCTAGCTTGTGCATCCTTATCACTAGCTATTACAAGCTAACGTAGAAAAACATGTCTAGGTATCGAACTTGATCATTCTTGTACTACTAAAGTAAAAGCATTGGATTGGTGAAACATGGCTGAGAGAGTTCCACCATATTTTATGCACTGGTCTCGACGCTATTCCTTTTAAATCCAAGTCACATTGAGGTTTTCTTTATAATTTAAACCTAACCTGAGCTCTTGAGAAGCCAAGGCCATACAGCCATAAGGTTCTCATTTCAACAATTGACCATATCTGTTCTGACTCACTCAAATGCAATGTGGTTTTGGAAACCGCCAAAATTCTACTTTCAGAATGATATGCAGATACAATAGAGGCAGTGTAGCCTAATGGTTAGAGCATTGGACTAGTAACCAAAACGTAGGAAGATCAAAAAAAAAAATCAGTTGATTTGCCCCTGAACAAGGCAGTTAACCCACTGTTCCTAGGCCATCATTGAAAATAAGAATTTGTTCTTAACTGACTTCCCTAGTAAAATATTTAGTGGAAATCTGTGGTTTAACAGCTAACATTAAGTGTATTATTTTTAAATGATCTAGAAGAAAAATAAACGCACAGCTATTTAGGTGAGGTGCTGGCTAGCGGAGCAGAAAACTTGAAAATGAAAGAGAGCCGCACACTCTAGGAGCTCAAATGCAAAAATGTAATTACCAACGTTTCGACAGCCAAGCTGTCTTCATCAGGGTATAATCACAAACACTGCGGGATGACTCGTTTATATAGTGTCAAAAGACACAGGTGTCTGTAATCATGGCCAAGAGTGGTCTAATATCATTGTTTAATTCTCAAATATTGAAATGGCATACAAAGCACAGCATACAAACAACAAATGGATAGCATACGATCATAGATTCATTTTCGACTACACAAGTTTACAAACAACTACAATGACAAAGTCACAATAATCACAAGAACGGCTTCAGATCAAAGTCTACTTTGAGACCGAAGGGAGCAAGGGTCTCTAAGTTAAAGATCCAGGCAGCCTCTCGTTTTAACAATAAATTATCAAGGTCACCCCCTCTCCTAGGGATGGTGACATGTTCCATGCTAATATATCGCAGAGACAAAATCGAGTGGCCTGCCTCCAAAAAGTGGACCACAACTGGGTAGGTCAAGTTTTTATACCTAATGGTGCTACGATGCTCTGAGATACGTACTTTTATTCGCACTTTGTTTTACCCACATCATTTTTACCACAAGGACAAGTTATAAGATAAATAACTGGCTTAGTGGAGCACGTAATAACAGCTTTGATTGGGATCGATTTCCCTGTTTGTGGGAGTTTGAAGGATCTACATTTATAAGTGCCATTGCAGTCCCATTGCATATTTTTAACCATAATCAACCTCTAAAAGTCTCAATCCCAAGATTTGATATATTGAACTTGGCCTTTATTACTATTGCCAGTATAAACACAAGGAATAACACATTCATAAATGGCAAAATAGGCAGTCAAATAATACATCATAAGGTTGAGGTGTCTGTCCTGTATCTAGGACATATATAAAAGCTCAGGAAATTGTGTTTTTTTTGGACACATTTAACCCCTTGTTTTTGTTGGCACAAAACTACCTCCATACAAAATGTGGCAAGCAATAGCACAGAGACTGGCACAAAACTAACTCCATACAAAATGTGGCAAGCAATAGCACAGAGACTGGCACAAAACTACCTCCATACAAAATGTGGCAAGCAATAGCACAGAGACTGGCACAAAACTAACTCCATACAAAATGTGGCAAGCAATAGCACAGAGACTGGCACAAAACTACCTCCATACAAAATGTGGCAAGCAATAGCACAGAGACTGGCACAAAACTAACTCCATACAAAATGTGGCAAGCAATAGCACAGAGACTGGCACAAAACTACCTCCATACAAAATGTGGCAAGCAATAGCACAGAGACTGGCACAAAACTAACTCCATACAAAATGTGGCAAGCAATAGCACAGAGACTGGCACAAAACTACCTCCATACAAAATGTGGCAAGCAATAGCACAGAGACTGGCACAAAACTAACTCCATACAAAATGTGGCAAGCAATAGCACAGAGACTGGCACAAAACTACCTCCATACAAAATGTGGCAAGCAATAGCACAGAGACTGGCACAAAACTAACTCCATACAAAATGTGGCAAGCAATAGCACAGAGACTGGCACAAAACTACCTCCATACAAAATGTGGCAAGCAATAGCACAGAGACTGGCACAAAACTACCTCCATACAAAATGTGGCAAGCAATAGCACAGAGACTAGCACAAAACTACCTCCATACAAAATGTGGCAAGCAATAGCACAGAGACTGGCACAAAACTAACTCCATACAAAATAGCACAGAGACTGGCACAAAACTACCTCCATACAAAATGTGGCAATAGCACAGAGAGACTAGCACAAACTGGCACAAAACTAACTCCATACAAAATGTGGCAAGCAATAGCACAGAGACTGGCACAAAACTACCTCCATACAAAATGTGGCAAGCAATAGCACAGAGACTGGCACAAAACTAACTCCATACAAAATGTGGCAAGCAATAGCACAGAGACTGGCACAAAAGACTCCATACAAAATGTGGCAAGCAATAGCACAGAGACTGGCACAAAACTAACTCCATACAAAATGTGGCAAGCAATAGCACAGAGACTGGCACAAAACTACCTCCATACAAAATGTGGCAAGCAATAGCACAGAGACTGGCACAAAACTAACTCCATACAAAATGTGGCAAGCAATAGCACAGAGACTGGCACAAAACTACCTCCATACAAAATGTGGCAAGCAATAGCACAGAGACTGGCACAAAACTACCTCCATACAAAATGTGGCAAGCAATAGCACAGAGACTAGCACAAAACTACCTCCATACAAAATGTGGCAAGCAATAGCACAGAGACTGGCACAAAACTAACTCCATACAAAATGTACAAAATAGCACAGAGACTGGCACAAAACTACCTCCATACAAAATGTGGCAAGCAATAGCATAGAGACTGGCACAAAACTAACTCCATACAAAATGTGGCAAGCAATAGCACAGAGACTGGCACAAAACTACCTCCATACAAAATGTGGCAAGCAATAGCACAGAGACTGGCACAAAACTAACTCCATACAAAATGTGGCAAGCAATAGCACAGAGACTGGCACAAAACTAACTCCATACAAAATGTGGCAAGCAATAGCACAGAGACTGGCACAAAACTAACTCCATACAAAATGTGGCAAGCAATAGCACAGAGACTGGCACAAAACTAACTCCATACAAAATGTGGCAAGCAATAGCACAGAGACTGGCACAAAACTACCTCCATACAAAATGTGGCAAGCAATAGCACAGAGACTGGCACAAAACTACCTCCATACAAAATGTGGCAAGCAATAGCACAGAGACTGGCACAAAACTACCTCCATACAAAATGTGGCAAGCAATAGCACAGAGACTGGCACAAAAAACTATGATGGAAGGAAACTCTCTTGCCTGTATTTACACCTAATACAGTGCTTTTAAACTTTTGTAGTACACCTAGTATATGTAAGAATGAAGTTAGCTACCTAGCCAATTTTCTGTGATAGCTAGTGATAGTGATGCAGAAACTAGGCATTTTTTTAACATCTTCTCCTCACTGCATTTATCAGGAGCATTGAGTCAAATATAATTATTTCAGTATAGTTTGTTTTTCAAGAGTTTGTTCATTATTTTATTTCATTTTACTTAATTTTTCCATGATTAGTTCCAGCTTTAGTTTACATAATATCCTTGCAGTATACCCACATCTAACAGCAGTTCAAAGGTTCATGTTTTATTGTCCCATATACATGATACAGCAGGTGTAAAACATTACAGTGAAATGCTTAACTTGTGAGCTCTTTACTAACAATGCACAATTAAAGGTAATACTTCAGATATGAAGAAAAACACAAGAAAAATAATCAGAAAAAAACCCAGGTTTGTGACCTCCTCCCTGTAGGACAAGTCATCACCATCATCACCACGTCATGTCATCATTAAAATGAATGATGGTGTTGGAGTCCTGCTGGCCACGCAGTTTAGTGAACACAATGGGAGAGAGCTGGTTTCAAGTGCAGGGAGCAGCAGGTGTTTATTTGTACAGGACCACAGGAGGAGGCAGGAACCTGGGTCCAGGGGCAAGCAGAAGGTCATATACAGAGGGTCCAAAAAGGCAACAGAACAGGCAGGTTAATTAAAAGGCTAGTAAGGTCATCTGGGAGATCAGGCAATAGGTTGATAGCAGGCTAAAGTACGTACAAGGAGGGAATAGGCAAAAGGTGTTGTTAGTGAGGCAGGCCAAAACTATCATACACAGGAGGAGAAACTCACAGGCAACCCCGCGCTCCGACTGGGAGTGTGTCACAAAACAAACAATACCTCACAATGATGGGGTGCAAAGAACTGAATGAAAAAGTGTGTGATAATGACATACAGGTGTGTGAACAGATGATCAGAATTCAGGTGATTGGAATCTAGTTCAGGGGATCTATGTGTTTGAGAATGTGAGTTGGAAAGTGGACTGGTAAGTGAGCTGCATTTAGGGGATCTACGTGTTGGAGAGTGGGAGTTGGAAGCAGATGTTACACACAGAGTGCTGAGACGTTAAAAGTAACTTGTTATATTACAACGTTACTTCCTTTAAAAGTAACTCTTTATGGTATAACATTATTTGCTGTCGAAAGTAACCCCCAAAAAATGACTTGGTCATTCTTAAGGTATTTCCTTAACACTCGAAAAGCCAGATCTTGATACCCCCATAGGCTACCTAAGCCCTTGATACAGTTTCTTGATGTCAGCATTCTAAGTCTAATAATTTTTAAACATTTGACATTTTTTATTTCACCTTTACTTAACCAGGTAGGCAAGTTGAGAACAAGTTGTCATTTACAACTGCGACCCTGGCCAAGATAATGCAAAGCAGTTCGACACATATAACAACACAGAGTTACACATGGAGTAAAACAAACATACAGTCAATAATAGAGTTGAAAATGAAGTGTATATACAATGTGAGCAAATGAGGTGAGATAAGGGAGGTAAAGGCAATAAATAGGCCATGGTGGCGAAGTAAATACAATGTAGCAATTACAACACTGGAATGGTAGTTCTGACAGTAGTTGAGTGTGCAAAGTAGAAATACTAGGGTGCAAAGGAGCAAAATAAATAAATAAATACAGTAGGGGAAGCGGTTGTTGTTTGGGCTATTTATAGATGGGCTATGTACAGGTAAAGACATTTCATATAGACCTATGTCTATCGCAACAATAATCATTTGGTTGTGTTTATGAAGGTCTAAGGCAACATTAGAATATGAATGAAAATGTAGGCTATCTAAAGAACAAAATAGTATTTTATTTGGTTTATATAGGCTAACTGTAGGCTATATGGAAAACACCACAATTCAAGTGTACTATAATCCATTAAATAAACAACATCACAAATATAACTCATTATTAAATCATTAAGGGCAGGTATTAAAGGACATTATGAAACTCTGAAAATTAATTTCAAAAGAACAGAATGGCATACTTTGAGTTTAAATATATTACTGTGCTTTGAGTGTTGCAGGTGCCAGTGGGGAGTGCATGGAATCACAGTAATTCTGCCCAAAAGTAATATTTTGAAATAGAGCTCAGGGGGGTCATTTTAATGAGTTGTTCGGCAAGTGTAGGTGATTTGGAAACTGCAGAATGTGTTTAGAAGTGTTTCATTTTAAGTTTAGGCATTAACTCTGAAATCTTAAGGATAGGCATTAACTCTGAATGGTTAAGGTAAGAGTTAAGGTTTGGGATAGGCTTAAAACAAAAATCTAAAAAACAACATTCTATCGCTGCATTCTAACTTGCAACCATTGGAATCAGATGGTTACAATCCATGGCTGTGACAGCACCATCTCAGTAGTTGGGTGAGTGAGAGAATGTATCCAGTTGAGCCGAACAAGTAAGACCACACTGCCGTCTCATCCATGTCAATGATATTGCTCACCTCTATCTTATTTTGCACAATCTTTACGGAAGTCACTGAAGTTCACTCTAAAACAATTCATTTAGACCCGGCATTTATTTGAAACAGGCATTTATTTGCTGAAATGCCCGGCTATGAAAAGCGACATTACAACCCCTCACATACCTGCGGCACACCTGTTAAATGAGTTTTGGCAGCTGTACAGGAGGCTTTTCAAAAGAAAACGTATTACAACATTCATTAGAACATTCAACACATTACAACATTCATGACTCAGAGTCTAAATAAAACTGCACCCCTTCAATCACACCTTGGTTATTTATTTCACTGCTTTCCTCCAAAGTAGCAATACATTAGGGAGTTGTCCAAGAGTCAGTTCCTCTGGGAAACAGAAAGAGACCCTCAACAAACATAGAGGGAGGGAATTTTTAATTGTTCCAAATACTTGCTTACTTGAAAAAGTAACTAAATAACTGATTACTTAAAGTGAAAAAAATGAATGTGTTAGGTTCCTCTTAATCACAAAAAAGTAATCTGAGTAATCTAACGTGTTACTTTGTAAGGCTACCCCCAACAGTGGCGATCAAGGGGTACAAGAGGGGATTAAACACACATCCTTGTGGGGCCCTGTGTTGAGAGTCAGTGTGGCAGAGGTGATGTTGTCTACCCTTACCACCTGGTGTAGGCCTTTCAGAAAGTACAGAAGTTTCCTCTTCCCTCTGCTTGTGTATGTGTGCACTGTGGGAGGACTGATGTTCTTTGGCAGAGAATCTCCTCTGCTTTCCACAGTGACTGGGCTCACAGTCCCTCCTCACATGAGTCCAGGGGCATATGTATGGGGGGGTTCATTTAATAACACTATTTTAGAGTTAATTTATCAATACATTGTGAATGAATGAACTGTTTATGACTGATGTGACATGAATGCAATTCAACCCTTCGCCACCACCCGTGCTCTTATTACAGCCTTATAAGCCCTGTAGGCCTACTGCACTGGCATGGATATATTGAGTGTAATGATTAAATGTATCCACTAGATGAAGCTCTTTCTCTTTTCCGATCATGACTGCAGCTGGCACAGCAGCAAACAAATGTGCACTGTGGATTAATATAATTTAAAAGGCATGGAATCGTCTGGTCTCACTGCAATGCATTGTCATAGCATTTTATATACTTAGGCAGAACTTCAGGGAAAATTGAGAAATTCAGCAATAATGAGACACCAATTTTGGAATTTGGAAGAATATGGATCAGTGGATCAGTGGGATTCAATGCATTAGGAAATCAGCACACAAGCCAACAATAGATTTTTCTCAACAATTTTAATGTGACGTTACTTTTTTAAATATAAAGTTAAGCAGTGTAGAAAATAAAGCTAGAATTCTTAATTGAACCAATAACAAAGCGGTCACCCCTCCTCTGTTTTGGTATGAGGCCGATAGATGGGCCTGGAGAAATGTAACCACTCTCAATTTGATATACAGAGCTATGGATGCAAGGACTGACCATTCACAATATAATAATTAGAGTTTTACCCATGTTTTAAAGCTATACAGTGTTTGTTTACATTTCCATTGTTTACAAACATTGGAGTAAAACAAGCTTCTATATTTATAAGTTATATTCTTCAAGAATCAATAGGTATATATAATTAATTTATAAGTCCTAAAATAGATACACCAACTAAGGATTCTAGCTTTAAAGCTTTGGTAGGGCCGTCCATCTAGTCTGTTACAATATAAGGGTTACCAGATGGGCCCGAATCCTTCCATTAAAGGGCCCATAATAGTTTAAAAGTGGCTTCCTCCATTTCTAGTGATTTTGAAATTGCAAGCTGGGTTAAAGCAATGGTGGATGTGTTTGGGGAATTTGCTTTTACTAGTTCTTTCACACCAGTGTAGCTGACAAGGGGATAAAGAGAGGGGATATGAGGGTGAGGGGTCTCCCATCTACAGTATGGTTGGTGAGGAGCCAAGGATGTTGGAACTGAGAGGGGTTGATTCCTCTGACAATCTGTATGTAAACTGATATCAAGGTGTGTACTGTGTACACTGCTATGCTATTGTGTGTGTCTGTGTGTATGTGTGTAAGATCACTTCTTCTGCCGGCGGAAGAGATTCTTGACGCTCTCCGCCATAGGTTCGTTCATCATGTTCATTGGCTGGTTCTTCAGGGCAGCCTCCCGCATACTTTTGTAAATATACTCATTCTCTCTAAACATCCTCAGCTCCATTTCTGTCTGCATACGCATAGCCTAGGGAGAGGGGGAGGGATCAGGTCGTCAAGGTGACTTTAATCTTGGAGATCGTTCCCTGTGTGTGTGCATGTGTGTGTGTGCATGTCTTACCTCAAGGTCTTTGGTGATAGGATGTGTGGGTCCGTGTGTTCTCTGCAGGATGGCATAGGCTTTACAGATCATGCCGTGTCCCACCTCTATCTTCCCTGCCTGCCAGTGGGTCACTCCTGCCCTCATGGTTGCCATCCCCAGGTGGGCGTTGCATGGATGGTATAGCTTGCTGTCAAAATGTGATACAGTGATACATTTAATTACACCGTTTTTTTTCTAAACTCTGTTAAGAGGTTTCTTATGGTCAATTGTACTTACTTGTATCCGTCCACCATTTTGCGTGCATAGTCAGCGGCCTCGTCAATAAACTGCAGGTAGGCTGACACCTCGCTGGCTGTGCTCCACATCCTTAGCTGGTAGATGTGTGTATCAGCCAACACTGGCTCCTGTTTCTCCATACACTCCCTGCATATCTTAATAACCTGGGAGGAGAGAGGAGGAGAGCGGGAGGTTTGATTTAGGCTTGGAATCCAGTGTGTGTGTGTGTGTGTGTGTGTGTGTGTGTGTGTGTGTGTGTGTGTGTGTGTGTGTGTGTGTGTGTGTGTGTGTGTGTGTGTGTGTGTGTGTGTGTGTGTGTGTGTGTGTGTGTGTGTGTGTGTGTGTGTGTGTGTGTGTGTGTGTGTGTGTGTTGTACCTCATGGTAATTCCCCTCCAAGCGAGCCTTATCCATCTTCTGCAGCATCTGCAGACTGTACTCTGTTACCTCCTTCACCTGCTCCTCAGGTACCTACAGGACAGGAGAGGACAGGAGAAGACAGGAGAGGACAGGTGAGGTCAGGAGAGAAAAGGACAGGAGAGGAGGGAAGAGGAGAGAAAAGGACAGGAGATGAGAGAATAGGACAGTAGAGGTCAGGAGAGGAGAGGAGCCCTGGTTTAGAGAAAAATATCATTCTTCTGCTCTGCTCCCACCTCCCCCAGACAACACACACTATGGGGTGGCAGGTTAGCCTAGTGGTTAGAACATTGGACTTGTTACCGGAAGGTTGCAAGTTCAAACCCCTGAGATGACAAGGTAAAAATATATTGTTCTGCCCCTGAACAGGCAGTTAACCCACTGTTGTATTTGAAAATAAGTTGTTATTAACTGACTTGCCTGATTAAATAAAGAAAAACTAAAACACACACACATTGGAAGGAGCACAGTCAGCCACAGTGCAGTTTTCCTGGAGCTTGCTCAAATCACATTTTATTGGCCTAATACACATATGTACTAGATTATATTGTGGATGTAGTGAAATGCTTGTGTTTTTAGCTCCAACAGTGCAGTAATATCTAGACATACACAACAATCCACACAAATTTAAAAAGTAAAATAATGGAATTAAGAATGTCCAATGACTACGGAGTAAAGATATACAGTACCAGTCAAAAGGTTGGACACACCTGCTCATTCATGGGTTTTTCTTTATTTTTCCTGTTTTCTACATTGTAGAATAATAGAGAAGACATCAAAACTATGAAATAACACATATGGAATAATGTAGTAACCAAAAAAATATTAAACAAATCAAAACATATTTAAAATTTGACATTCTTGAAAGTAGCCACCCTTTGCCTTGATCACAGCATTGCACTCTCTTGGCATTCTCTCAACCAGCCTCATGAGGTAGTCACCAGGAATGCATTTCAATTAACAGGTGTGCCTTGTTAAAAGTTAATTTGTGGAATTTCTTTCCTCCTTAAAACTTCTCCAGGATCAGTGGGCCCCTGGTGGGACAGTTGAGCTAACATAGGCTAATGCGATTAGCATGAGGTTGTAAGAACATTTCCCAGGACATAGACATATCTGATATTGGCAGAAAGCTCAAATTATTGTTAATCTAACTGCACTGTCAAAATTACAGTAGCTATTACAGTGAAATAATACCAAGCTGTTGTTTTAGGAGAGTGCACAGTTTTGAACATGAAAAGTGTTAGGCACATTTGGGCGGTCTAGATACAACATTTTGAACAAAAATGAAATGGTTTATTGGATCAATCTAAAATCTAAATTGCACCTGGGCTGGAATAATACATTATGGCCTTTCTCTTGAATTTCAAAGATGATGGTAGAAAGAAAATACAATAAAACGTTTTTTTCTTTGTATTATCTTTTACCAGATCTATTGTGTTATATTATCTTACATTCCTTTCACATTTACACAGACTTCAAAATGTTCCCTTTCAAATGGTACCAAGAAAATGCATATCCTTGCTTCAGGGCCTGAGCTACAGGCAGTTAGATTTGGGTATGTCATTTTAGGCAACAATTTAGACAACAAAAAAAAGGGACCGATTCTTAAGAGTTTGAGCCATTAATTTGTGTTGTAACAAGGTAGGGGTAGATAGCCTTATTTGGTAAAAGACCAAGTCCATATTATGGAAATAACAGCTCAAATAAGCAAAGAGAAACAATAGTCGATCGTTACTTTAAGACATGAAGGTCAGTCAATCCGTCAAATTTCAAGAACTATGAAAGTTTCTTCAAGTGCGGTAGCAAAAACCGTCAAGCAATATGATGAAACTGGCTCTCATGACCACCACAGGAAAGGAAGACCCAGAGTTACCTCTGCTGCAGAGGATAAGTTCATTAGAGTTAACTGCACCTCAGATTGGAGCCCAAATAAAATTCAAGTAACAGACACATCTCAAGATCAACTGTTCAGAGAAGACTACGTGAATCAAGCCTTCATGGTCTGATTGCTGCAAAGAAACCCATACTAAAGGACACCAATAATAAGAAGAGACTTGCTAAGGCCAAGAGACACGGGCAACAGATACTAGACCTGTGGAAATCTGTCCTTTGGTGTCATGAGTCCAAATTTTAGATTTTTGATTGCAACCGCCTTGTCTTTGTGAAATGCAGAGTAGGTGAACAAATGATCTCTGCATGTGTGGTTCCCACTGTGAAGCATGGAGGAGGAGGTGTGATGTGTGGGGGTGCAATGTTGAAATACTCTACTCAACAAATTGGATGCAGTCTACCACAGTGCCATCCGTTTTGTCACCAAATTCCCATACACTACCCATCATTGCAACCTGTACGCTCTCGTTGGTTGGCCCTCACTTCATACTCATCACTAAACCCACTGGCTGTAGGTTATCTACAAGTCTCTGCTAGGTAAAGCCCCGCCTTATCTCAGCTCACTGGTCATCATAGCAGCACCCACTCATAGCACGCGCTCCAGCAGGTATATCTCACTGGTCACCCTCAAAGCCAATTCCTCCTTTGGTCGTCTTTCCTTCCAGTTCTCTGCTGCCGATGACTGGATCAAACTGCAAAAATCTCTGAAGCTGGAGACTCATATCTCCTCACTAGCTTTAAGCACCAGCTGTCAGAGCAACTCACAGATCACTGCACCTGTACATAGCCCATCTGTAAACAGCCCATCTATCAACCTACCTCATCCCCATACAGTATTTATTTATCTTGCTCCTTTGCACCCCAGTATCTCTACTTGCACATTCATCTTCTGCACATCTACCATTCCAGTGTTTAATTGCTATGTTGTAATTACTTCACCACCGTGGCCTATTTCTTGCCTTAACTCCCTTATCTTACCTCATTTGCACTCACTGTACATATACTTTTTGTTTTCTTTTGTTCTACTGTTATTGACGGTATATTTTGTTTATTCCATGTGTAACTCTGTGTTGTTGTATGTAATATATATAATATATGCCATTTAGCAGACGCTTTTATCCAAAGCGACTTACAGTCATGTGTGCATACATTCTACGTATGGGTGGTCGCGGGAATCGAACCCACTACCCTGGCGTTACAAGCGCCATGCTCTACCAATTGAGCTACAGAAGGACCAATTGTGTCGAATTGCTATGCTTTATCTTGGCCAGGTCGCAGTTGCAAATTAGAACTTGATCTCAACTAGCCTACCTGGTTAAATAAAGGTGAAATAAATGAATACATTTTTTTTTTGCTGGTGACTCTGTGAGGGATTTATTTAGAATTCAAGGCACACTTAACCAGCATGGCTACTACAGCATTCTGCAGCGATGTGCCATCCCATCTGGTTTGCAGTTAGTGGGACTATTGTTTGTTTTTCAACAGAACAATGACTCAACACACCTCCAGGCTGTGTAAGGGCTATTTGACCAAGAAGGAGAGCGATGGATTGCTGCAACAGATAACCTTGCCTCCACAATCACCTGACCTCAACCCAATTGAGATGGCTTGGGAGGAGCTGGACTGCAGAGTGAAGGAAAAGCAGCCACACGTGCTCAGCACATGGAAAAGCATTCCTCATGAAGCTGGTTGAGAGAATGCAATAAGTGTTTAAAGCTGTCATCTAGGCAAAGGGTGGCTACTTTCAAGAATCTCAAATATAAAATATATTTTGATTTGTTTAACACTTTTTTGGTTGCTACATAATTCCATATGTGTTATTTCATAGATAGTGTTGATGTCGTTGCTATTACTCTGCAATGTTGAAAATAGTCAAATGAAGAAAAAATCTTGAATGAGTAGGTGTTTCCAAGCTTCTGACTTGTACTATATATATATATACACACACAAATGGACCACAGAGTGAAGGAAAAGCAGCCAACAGTTGCTGAGCACATGGAAAAGCGTTCCTCATGAAGCTGATTGAGAGAATGCCAAGAGTGTGCAAAGCTGTCATCAAGGCAAAGGGTGGCTACTTTCAGGAATCTCAAATATGAAATATTTTTTGAATGGTTTAACACTTTTTAGGTTACTACATAATTCCATGTGTTATTCCATAGTTTTGATGTCTTCACTACTATCCTACAATGTAGAAAACAGTAAAAAATAAAGAAAAGCCCTTGAATGAGTAGATGTTCTAAAACTTTTGACTGGTAGTGTATGTATGCTGGAATACATGTAGGGGTAGTATATAACGTGTCACTAGACATGTCTCACATGTCAGTCTGGTCTTGTCAAAATTACACACTGATTTATGTCTGCAATGTCACCATTGCAGATGCTCAATAATGTTCTCTGTTTTCATAATGATGCCATCTCTGTACATACTGACTGACAAAAGCCCTAGGAACAGAGTTTTAATTCTATAGTCCCAGTACTCTAATGTTAGGGTATTGCTTTTATGAGCGTAGTCGTGGAGGGTAGCTGTCTTGGCTGGCTTTTGTCCTGAGTCTGACCTCTGAAGCAGTGACTCATCTAGATGTAGGGAAGAATGTGAGTGGACTCATGGCCTATTAGCAACTTTAAAGTGGTATGATTTTATGTTACAGCTAGCAGTGATTTAGCCTACAGCAAGTCAACACATTCCCACAAGGCCTAGTACAGGATATGATGTTCATAAATCGAAAGCAACACAAGGTTCAGTTCTTTTCACTTTAAACAATAATCAGTCCTAAGACCCATCATTTGATCCTATCATAATAAGTCATGATCTGAACCCAGTGGGATATTTGTTGGTCAAATTTAAATGAGTGGGTGGATTTCACATTCACATGCCCCTACCTTGACCCCGTCCACCTCCTTGCCTCCCATCTTGAGGTCGTCTTTGATGTGACCTTTACAGTGTTCACAGGTGCAGTCAAAGAAGTAATGCATTTTCAGCTGTCTCTGTCTGTCCTCAGTCACGTTCAGGAAATCCACGTAGGACACTGTCACCTCCTCACCCGGCTCGATCTTGCCCAGGGCACGCAGCTCAATCCTGGGGTGAGGAGAGGAGCAGTGAGGGGGTCATGTGGGGTGCTCCGGAGGCAAAGGGCAGGGTGCATCTCAATAGTCTAAAATGGAATTGTGAGATGAACCCATAGCTACAGTTGTAGATCACTGACATGTGACAATGCACAGATCACCTGAGGGGTCTTAGGCAACATTTGGTTAAATTTTTACATGGATCTTTTCATCAATATTTCCAAACACCAGCATAGAATTTGCTACTGTCTACTATCACTCACACGGCACTCTGTACAAGACAGACATGGAGATAGACAGAGAGAAAGGGAGACGGAGAGACAGGGGCAGACAGAGGGTGACGGAGGCAGAGATAGACAGACAGAGGGAAACCCAAACACAATGTTCAGAGAAGAGCCAACAGCACAAATGGTGAAGGAAGACATGATGACAGGTGGACATTCCTTCTGTTTGCTGAGCTTGGCTTGCAAACAGGTGGTGCTAGTGACTTGCAGGACTGGAGTGGTGGAAAGGGGGAGGGCAGAGCCAGATATTTCTAAAGATATGGCTCTGGGAGAGGTAGGTGGAGTTGTAACAGAATTAGTAAGTTAGCGAGTGTAGCAGATGAGGATTTGTGAAACTCACTCCTCATTTACAATGGTGCCCTGACCCCAAATCTGCAATTGCTCTAAGATCAATGCTGGGGTCTCTGCGGAGTGAGCTTAGGGGGTGAATGTAGCAGTTGGGGATCTGTGAAAATCCTCCACCTGAAGTGTCTCCACTTGTGCTGCCAAATTGCTAGCTATTTGGCATCACGACTTGGTAAGACACTTGTGGAAGGTGTGTTTTTACGAGATAGAGGTCCTGGGTTCAAGCCTCAGTATGGGTCGAATCAGAAGTGAGCAGTGTGATGTCCTTTACACAAAGCAACCATATTTGATATGGTGAAGCAACTCAACTTTAAACTGGAAGTCAGGTCTTACTGAGCCCTTCCTATGAAGAACCCTGTTTCAAGTTTATGTCTCATAGTGATGCATCATAGGGGGGATGGGTGTGAGGTTTTTATTGATGATGTTGGAGATGAGGATTTATGATGGTGAGATTTTAATTAATGATATTTAGGAAGTTGTTGGGGTTATACTATTGTACCAGAAAGACCCACCTCATCTGAGAGTGATACACAGTATTCACAGCCGACTGACTGAAAGACAAAGCAAGAAGCAGTTTACACCAAACAAACACACACAAACACACACACACACACACACACACACACACACACACACACACACACACACACACACACACACACACACACACACACACACACACACACACACACACACACACACACACACACACACACACACACACACACACACACACACACACACACAGCTTACAACTCAGTCAACCTCAATGCTCATGGTGTCCCTATTGTTATTGAATTACAGTACATACTTGCCATGGTTGAGGATGACAGTGCAGTTAGGCCAGCAGTCATGGTTGACCAGACACAGGTTAGGGAACAGACCCACTCCCACAGCATTTAGACCTCTCTGGTCACTCACTGTGAAACCATTACAGTTGATCTACAGAGGGATGGAGAGGAACAGATGGACAGATGAAACAAGGAAAGTGATAGAATAAGAAGAAACAGGAAGAGAAACAGGTAGAAATGGAGAGAAGAAAGAGAAGAGGGAAGAACCTACCACTCCAAAGATGTGCGAGATGTCGTCTACACGGTGTTGCTTGCTGTTGCGTGGCCAGTAGTCCAAGAAGTTGTGGATGTCCACCTTCAGCTCCTTCAGATCATCCTCTGGCATGTCACTGATGTGGTTCTCCAGATCGTCCAATGAGGTCATCTGCATGTCTGACATGACACCGCCCTCTTTATCGAGGCGCCACATGATGCGGGCGGCCAAACTGACAGGGACACGGAACATGAGTTGTTAGGTCAAATCTTAATGCTCATCCCTTACATGATAATGACTCAATTGACAGTAAACTATTCAACATTGCACACTTTCTATCCCCCTGCATCCCCCATCTCTCGCTCCCCATGCACCCCCCTAAGTCTTTGGCTCATCCTCCTCTATTCCCCCTCACCTCACCTCACCTCACCTCACCCACGAACCACAAGTGCCACCCACACACACAATCCCTCCTCACCGGATGTTCTCATTGGGTGCCTTGCCGAAGTTGTCCCCGATGGCCCCAAAAGCCTTGATGGCTCCACACTCCAGCTTGTGTTCCTTCCAGCCAGCGCTCTGGCATGTCTTGTCACAGTACTGGGCGAACTTACACTGGCCACAGCGCTGCAGCTTGTCCTGCCTGCGGAAACAGCTGTGGCAGATCTTGTCTGCAAGACTAGTAAGAGAGAGGAGAGAGAGACAGAAACAGAGACAGAGAGAGAGACAGAGACAGAGAGAGAGAGACAGAGAGAGAGAGACAGAGAGAGAAGAGAGAGAGAGACAGACGAGAGAGTGAGGGGAGTATGAAGGATGTGAATGGAAGAGAGGGATATATAGAGTTAGAGAGTTTCTATAGGCCTACTGCAGACCACACAAGGTTTAACCAACTCAGTGGCCTTGTGGTCCTATACAGGGGGTGTACTTGTACAACAGAGAAGGCTGTTGAGAGGAGCTATATTAGGAAACACTCATTGTAATGGTTGGAATGGAATAAATGGAACGATATCAAGCACATCAAACATATGGAAACCATGTTTGACTCCGTTCCATTAATTCCATTTCAGGCATTACAATGAGCCCGTCCTCCTATTGCTCCTCCCACTAGCCTCTTCTGTTGTGCACACTACAGAAACAGGAGATTTGGGCCTTCTGGTTCCAGCAAAGTTTACTTGTCCAATGCTTACTTACTTACATGAGATTGAGGCTAGTTCCATGATCCACAGCAGGGGAAGAAGGATGGGAAAGTACATCCCCACATGACTTCATGTGATGACCTTTGACCCCATGTATCTGTCCCCTGCTGAGGTCATAGCACTCTGATCTTGTTGTTCACAAACTGATTTGTACCTATAATATCTGGTGAAGTTTGTTGTGTCTCTCCAGATAAACAAAAAATGCTCCACCACAATAGTAATGTATTTTGCTTCTTGAGACCTAACCTGTCCAGGCCTGTCCCATTGCCCTGAGAACATGTGGTGTGACAACAGACCAGTTCATACGGCTGTCATCTAACTGTCATGTCCAATCATGTGCAGATGACAGAGAGAACTACAGCATAGTACAGTATAGAACAATACAGTACAGTAACATGGTAAAGTGCTGTATCTTCAACTAAACGATGGCAGGCTTTAGCCTATGTGTCAGCATGCATGGGACCTGTGTGTGACCTGTCCTCATCACCATTTTACACTATGTAAATGTTTTGAACGAATTATATGTGGCTGTGAATAACACATGTTAATGGTTGCAGCCCAATTCTGATCTTTTGCCCAATAATTGGCAAACGATTTGATCAGATTGGCCAAAATACCAATAAGTGGCAAAGTTTCAGAATTGGGCTGCCTGTGTAAACGCAGCCATAAAGACATATAACACGGGATCGGTATATTGGGCTCATGTGTGGTCGCCCATGCATTAGGAGTTAGTCATGTCTCATGTGCCCAGCCAAACCCCATCCATACTGCAGCATCTTCTTACCTGTCAAAGACAACTGCAGCAAAAGGGGGTTCTGAGAAAAGAACGTCTCCGGAAAGCAGCTCCTTAGTGGCTCTAAGGCCCCTCCCCTTTCCGGGTGAGTCAAACACCTCAATGTTGTCCATGTCAGGTGTGGTGGTCCGGTCCGAGAGACAGAGAAACAGTCCGTTAGGTTAAGGAGACAGAGAGAGAGAGACTGGAAGTGAGTACTGTATGGGTGTCCTCTACAAAGTAGATCTTTCACGTTCTTCAACAACTGCACATTCCACACCTCAATCTACTAAAATAGACTTCCACCACTTGAGCTGAACCAAGTCAGATAGAGAAGGGGGTTGGTGTGGGTTTGAAGGGTGCCACTAAATTAGTCTTGAAGGACCAAAATCACTACATTCACATTCTAGTGTCGTTAAAGTTCATCTACCATTTTTGAGAAAGTTACCATTACTATAATGGTTTTATTGTTATTTTCCTTTGATCTGTTGAATCCCACCCCAACCCCCCCCCCCACACACACACACATTGTCCTGAGTTGGTCTCTCCTGGGTCCTGGGGAGTATTTTGGTCTCTCAGTTGGGCCTGTCTGTCAGGAGTCAATTGTGGTGACGTTGGACAGCTGCTGGAAGCTAGTCAGACCCAGCACCACACTATCTCCTTTCCTCCACCATGTTCTGGTACTTTCTCTCTCTATCTCTTTCTGTCTCTTTCTATCTCTATATATGACTAGGTGGGGTGTCAAGTATGATATCATAAGGCCAGGCGAATATCATTAACCCCTGTTTAAGATCTTTAGGACGACCATGTCCAAGAATATGAGATTGACAGTGTTACTTTAAACAAATTAAATAAGATATCTTCATAAACTTGGCAGAAGACAGTCTATTTTTAAAAAAAGTCTTACTTTAGTACTACTCTACACCTTCTCAGCTCATTTATCACCTGATTTATCACTTGATTAACAAAAGGCACATTTCAATAGGTGGTCCAGGTATCCTCATGACATGGCAGAGGTTTTGTTCCTCATGCAAGGGGGAAGGCCGATGACACCAGAAATCCCCATCAGACCAATTCCTTGAATTCCCTACGCCTTGAAGTTTGCAGTTGTGTCTAGAAAACACTATTTAGTTAAAAACGCATTTCTTGAGCTTGGCATCACAAATAATTCACACAAACGGAGACAAAGGCAAAGGTGCACAGGAAATACATGTATTTTTCTTACCCTTTCGCGTGTGTACTTTTTGCATTTAGACTTGGGGCATTGCTTTTGAACAGTAAAAGTAAAAAAACAAAAAACAAGTCTCACATCAATGGCAAACATGATGACTATTTTCGTACATGATATGTACATTCTAATGTGTACATTGAAAAATATGTGTACCATTTCTTAAGAGGACTCAAGCTTGAAAGAATGTCACATTATTTTGCCATAATAACGCTGTATGAGTCATGACCTACTGTATATGAGACATCTGCCACACAGTATATTATCATTTGTAGCAACATATGTAAGGAGGTTATATTCTGATTCTGTTCTGATTGTGACCCCATTTACACTTTGAAACGTAAAACATTGAAGGGCCTCTATCAGCTGACGGACCATGAAGGATCTGATCAGTGCACTGTTCATGCTCTCTTCTTTTAGCCAGGAGTCAGCAGTCATGACAGTGCCGAAAACAGCTCAAGTCTGATAACAATAGACATTTCATTTATAGAAAAGCACACGGTTTTAGATGCAAAGAATAGACTTCTATTCCAGCTGCCGTTACCCTTAAGGAAAACCCACATGAAGTGTTCCAAAAACACATGACATTTCATGTGAAAATAAGTGATCTTATGTGAAGTTAATGTGATAACATGTGACCACATGTAAAGCAACATGTGATAACATGAAACTAAACATGAAAACATGTGAAGTGTTCAGAAAACACGTGAAATTTCATGTGAAATCAAGTGAATTTCCACGTCAAGTAATGTGTTTTTTTTCTGTAGGGGTAGACTTACACCACGTTACTCAGTGGGTATGCTTCTTATTTGACCTCTGTCTGTCTCAGTCCTGTCTTTGACATTAGGTTGGGTTTCATAAGACACTGTGTCAGCCCTAAGGCATGCATGTACTGGTAATAGACCTGTTATCAGTGACAGTCGTCCTCAAAGGAATACCACAGTAGCATGGTAACATTTGAAAAATATGTTTGAATATAGTAATACAGTATGGTAAACAAAGCACAACACAATAATATTCCTAAAATAGCCCCAGTACTTGGCCAGACAATGGATTTTATCTCCCTGTCAATGGGACCTTGTTTCTGTGTTTGAAAGAGCAAGTATACCATTTGTCATTTAGACTAAGGACGTCATAACCTAACCTACATTTTTGTGGTACCGCCTTTTATGTTTTTTAAATTATGTTACGATTTGTTGTGTCTATGGAGAGCGTGGAACACTTCTTATACTTACTGGATGTGAAAGAGGTGGCATGTGGCCTAGCACTTAAGACTGTTGGGCCAGTAACTGAAATGTTGCTGGTTGGAATCCCTGAGCCAACTATGTGAAAACTCTGTCAATATGCCCTTGAGCAAGGCACTTAACCCTAATTGTTCTGGATAAGAGTATCTGCTAAAATTAAAGAGAGATATAACAAACATGTTAGTTCTTGTTTGAATTGAATCATTGCTAATCTTGGTTAACCCAAAACTAAATCCTTCCCTAATTGGTAAACTGATGTATTAAGTTCTGGGTTCATACATTTTAAAGGGTGGCTGAACTTGATGATTTTGCCTTGCTTTTCAGCTTGGTCATTAAGAAATGCAGTGGCCATGACTGAAGCCAAACAAGAGTTGTGGTCATCTATTGTGTGTGTGTGTGTGTACATTCACTCTACCAAAACAGTACAAAGTTACAGTCATTCACCCTTATAGATAACGTGAAACAGTCTAACCAGGTCTTGTGTCTTGAAGTCGCCTAGACTAGCTAGCAAGCAAGCCAACTTCTTTTGCCAATTAGCTTCAGCGGCTGGTGTGCCACTGTGGCAAAGTTGGTTTGACATTGGATAGCCTATCTTTGGGGCTAGTTAGGGACCGTCAATAATTTATAGTTATATTTTCATGTTGCAGATCTTTCAGTTGTCCCATTTAATGATTTCAATATTTGTAAATTCATTTCTAAAATGTTGGTTTGAGGTTTTTAAGTAATTGATATTTGGAGCTATTGAAATGTTTTACTATTGTCCCATGTATATTGTGTACTTTACTGATAGTCCCTAACAAGCCCAATAGGGATATTGAATGTCAAATCAAATTGACCATGGACAGTGGTGTAAAGGACTTAAGTAAAAATACTTTAAAGTACTACTTAAGTCATGTTTTTGGGTATCTGTACTTTACTTTACTTGACGATTTATATTTTACTTTCACTTCACTACATTCCTAGAAAAAATTATGTACTTTTTCCCCCATACATATCTCAGCCATATCTCTGACTGGCCAATAAAAATAAAATATTAAGTTGGGCAAAAGAACACAGACACTGGACAGAGATATGGCTTTTTCTTTACAACTCTGCCTAGAAGGTCTACATCCCGGAGTCGCCTCTTCACTGTTGACGTTGAGACGGGTGTTTTGCGGGTACTATTTAATGAAGTTGCCAGTTGAGGCCTTATGAGGTGTCTGTTTTTCAAACTAGACACTCTAATGTACTTGTCCTCTTGCTCAGTTGTGCGCCGGGGCCTCCAACTCCTCTTTCTATTCTGGTTAGAGACAGTTTGCACTTTTCTGTTAAGGGAGTAGTACACAGAGTTGTACGGGATCTTCAGTTTCTTGGCAATTTCTCACATTGATACTGTGGCAAAGCTAACTAAAAAGCAGCATTCCCCAAGAGAGGATGACTTGCACTTTAGCAGTGATAAATTCATGAACTTCTTTGAGGAAAAGATTATGATTATTAGAAAGCAAATTACGGACTCCTCTTTAAACCTGCGTATTCCTCCAAACCTCAGTTGTCCTGAGTCTGCACAACTCTGCCAGGACCTAGGATCAAGAGAGACGCTCAAGTGTTTTAGTACTATATCTCTTGACACAATGATGAAAATAATCATGGCCTCTAAACCTTCAAGCTGTATACTGGACCCTATTCCAACTAAACTACTGAAAGAGCTGCTTCCTGTGCTTGGCCCTCCTATGTTGAACATAATAAACGGCTCTCTATCCACTGGATGTGTACCAAACTCACTAAAAGTGGCAGTAATAAAGCCTCTCTTGAAAAAGCCAAACCTTGACCCAGAAAATATAAAAAACTATCGGCCTATATCGAATCTTCCATTCCTCTCAAAGATTTTAGAGAAGGCTGTTGCGCAGCAACTCACTGCCTTCCTGAAGACAAACAATGTATACGAAATGCTTCAGTCTGGTTTTAGACCCCATCATAGCACTGAGACGGCACTTGTGAAGGTGGTAAATGACATTTTGATGGCATCGGACCGAGGCTCTGCATCTGTCCTCGTGCTCCTAGACCTTAGTGCTGCTTTTGATACCATCGATCACCACATTCTTTTGGAGAGATTGGAAACCCAAATTGGTCTACACGGACATGTTCTGGCCTGGTTTAGGTCTTATCTGTCGGAAAGATATCAGTTTGTCTCTGTGAATGGTTTGTCCTCTGACAAATCAACTGTACATTTCGGTGTTCCTCAAGGTTCTGTTTTAGGACCACTATTGTTTTCACTATATATTTTACCTCTTGGGGATGTTATTCGAAAACATAATGTAAACTTTCACTGCTATGCGGATGACACACAGCTGTACATTTCAATGAAACATGGTGAAGCACCAAAATTGCCCTCGCTAGAAGCATGTGTTTCAGACATAAGGAAGTGGATGGCTGCAAACTTTCTACTATTAAACTCGGACAAAACAGAGATGCTTGTTCTAGGTCCCAAGAAACAAAGAGATCTTCTGTTGAATCTGACAAGTAATCTTAATGGTTGTACAGTCGTCTCAAATAAAACTGTGAAGGACCTCGGCGTTACTCTGGACCCTGATCTCTCTTTTGAAGAACATATCAAGACCATTTCGAGGACAGCTTTTTTCCATCTACGTAACATTGCAAAAATCAGAAACTTTCTGTCCAAAAATGATGCAGAAAAATTAATCCATGCTTTTGTCACTTCTAGGTTAGACTACTGCAATGCTCTATTTTCCGGCTACCCGGATAAAGCACTAAATAAACTTCAGTTAGTGCTAAATACGGCTGCTAGAATCCTGACTAGAACCAAAAAATTTTATCATATTACTCCAGTGCTAGCCTCTCTACACTGGCTTCCTGTCAAAGCAAGGGCTGATTTCAAGGTTTTACTGCTAACCTACAAAGCATTACATGGGCTTGCTCCTACCTACCTCTCTGATTTGGTCCTGCCGTACATACCTATACGTACGCTACGGTCACAAGACGCAGGCCTCCTAATTGTCCCTAGAATTTCTAAGCAAACAGCTGGAGGCAGGGCTTTCTCCTATAGAGCTCCATTTTTATGGAACGGTCTGCCTACCCATGTCAGAGACGCAAACTCGGTCTCAACCTTTAAGTCTTTACTGAAGACTCATCTCTTCAGTGGGTCATATGATTGAGTGTAGTCTGGCCCAGGAGTGGGAAGGTGAACGGAAAGGCTCTGGAGCAACGAACCGCCCTTGCTGTCTCTGCCTGGCCGGTTCCCCTTTTTCCACTGGGATTCTCTGCCTCTAACCCTGTTACGGGGCTGAGTCACTGGCTTGCTGGGGCTCTCTCGTGCCGTCCCTGGGGGGGGATGCGTCACCTGGGGGGTTGATTCACTGTTGTGGTCGGCCTGTCTGGGTTCCCCCCTTGGGTTGTACCGTGTCGGAGATCTTTGTGGGCTATACTCGGCCTTGTCTCAGGATGGTAAGTTGGTGGTTGAAGATTTCCCTCTAGTGGTGTGGGGGCTGTGCTTTGGCAAAGTGGGTGGGGTTATATCCTTCCTGTTTGGCCCTGTCCGGGGGTGTCCTCGGATGGGGCCACAGTGTCTCCTGACCCCTCCTGTCTCAGCCTCCAGTATTTATGCTGCAGTAGTTTATGTGTCGGGGGGCTAGGGTCAGTTTGTTTATCTGGAGTACTTCTCCTGTCCTATTCGGTGTCCTGTGTAAATCTAAGTGTGCGTTCTCTAATTCTCTCCTTCTCTCTTTCTTTCTCTCTCTCGGAGGACCTGAGCCCTAGAACCATGCCCCAGGACTACCTGACATGATGACTCCTTGCTGTCCCCAGTCCACCTGGCCATGCTGCTGCTCCAGTTTCAACTGGCCTGGGCCCTAGGACCATGTCCCAGGACTACCTGACATGAGGACTCCTTGCTGTCCCCAGTCCACCTGGCCATGCTCCTGCTCCAGTTTCAACTGTTCTGCCTTACTATTATTCAACCATGCTGGTCATTTATGAACATTTGAACATCTTGGCCACGTTCTGTTATAATCTCCACCCGGCACAGCCAGAAGAGGACTGGCCACCCCACATATGCTCTCTCTAATTCTCTCTTTCTTTCTCTCTCTCGGAGGACCTGAGCCCTAGGACCGTGCCCCAGGACTACCTGACATGATGGCTCCTTGCTGTCCCCAGTCCACCTGACTGTGCTGCTGCTCCAGTTTCAACTGTTCTGCCTTATTATTATTTGACCATGCTGGTCATTTATGAACATTTGAACATCTTGGTCATGTTCTGTTATAATCTCTACCCGGCACAGCCAGAAGAGGACTGGCCACCCCACATAGCCCGGTTCCTCTCTAGGTTTCTTCCTAGGTTTTGGCCTTTCTAGGGAGTTTTTCCTAGCCACCGTGCTTTTACACCTGCATTGTTTGCTGTTTGGGGTTTTAGGCTGGGTTTCTGTACAGCACTTTGAGATATCAGCTGATGTACGAAGGGCTATATAAATAAATTTGATTTGATTTGATTTGATTTGAATAGCTTTAATTTCTTAGAACAAAAATAGACTGACAAATTTAAGAAGAAAGGTCTTTGTTTATGGGCATTTTGAGCCTGTAATTGAACCCACAAATGCTGATCCTCCAGATGTTTATTTATTTAATTTCAATTTTTTTATTTAACCTTTATTTAACCAGGTAGGCCAGTTGACAACAAGTTCTCTTTCACAACTGCGACCTGGCCAAGATAAAGTAAAGCAGTGCGACAAAAACAACAACAGATATACACATAAACAAACACACAGTCAATAACACAAAAGAAAAATAGATGTACAGTGTGTGCAAATGTAGAAGAGTAGGGAGGTAAGGCAATAAATAGGCCTTAGAGGCGAAATAATTACAATTTAGCATCAACACCGCAGTGATAGATGTGCAGATGATGATGTGCAAGTAAATCAAATCAAATCAAATGTATTTATATAGCCCTTCGTACATCAGCTGATATCTCAAAGTGCTGTACAGAAACCCAGCCTAAAACCCCAAACAGCAAGCAATGCAGGTGTAGAAGCACGGTGGCTAGGAAAAAGTCCCTAGAAAGGCCAAAACCTAGGAAGAAACCTAGAGAGGAATCAGGCTATGTGGGGTGGCCAGTCCTCTTCTGGCTGTGCCGGGTGGAGATTATAACAGAACATGGCCAAGATGTTAAAATGTTCATAAATGACCAGCATGGTCGAATAATAATAAGGCAGAACAGTTGAAACTGGAGCAGCAGCACAGTCAGGTGGACTGGGGACAGCAAGGAGTCATCATGTCGGGTCGTCCTGGGGCACGGTCCTTGGGCTCAGGTCCTCCGAGAGAGAGAAAGAAAAAGAGAATTAGAGAGAGCATATGTGGGGTGGCCAGTCCTCTTCTGGCTGTGCCAGGTGGAGATTATAACAGAACATGGCCAAGATGTTCAAATGTTCATAAATGACCAGCATGGTCAAATAATAGTAAGGCAGAACAGTTGAAACTGAAGCAGCAGCATGGCCAGGTGGACTGGGGACAGCAAGGAGTCATCATGTCAGGTAGTCCTGGGGCATGGTCCTAGGGCTCAGGTCAGTTGAAACTGGAGCAGCAGCATGGCCAGGTGGACTGGGGACAGCAAGAAGTCATCATGTCAGGTAGTCCTGGGGCATGGTCCTAGGGCTCAGGTCCTCCGAGAGAGAGAAAGAAAGAAGGAGAGAATTAGAGAACGCACATTTAGATTCACACAGGACACCGAATAGGACAGGAGAAGTAGTCCAGATATAACAAACTGACCCTAGCCCCCCGACACAAACTACTGCATCATAAATACTGGAGGCTGAGACAGGAGGGGTCAGGAGACACTGTGGCCCCATCCGAGGACACCCCCGGAGAGGGCCAAACAGGAAGGATATAACCCCACCCACTTTGCCAAAGCACAGCCCCCACACCATTAGAGGGATATCTTCAACCACCAACTTACCATCCTGAGACAAGGCTGAGTATAGCCCACAAAGATCTCCGCCACGGCACAACCCAAGGGGGGGGATGCCAACCCAGACAGGATGACCACAACAGTGAATCAACCCACTCAGGTGACGCACCCCCTGCAGGGACGGCATGAGAGAGCCCCAGTAAGCCAGTGACTCAGCCCCTGTAATAGGGTTAGAGGCAGAGAATCCCAGTGGAAAGAGGGGAGAGGCAGAGACAGCAAGGGCGGTTCGTTGCTCCAGAGCCTTTCCGTTCACCTTCCCACTGCTGAGCCAGACTACACTCAATCATATGACCCACTGAAGAGATGAGTCTTCAGTAAAGACTTAAAGGTTGAGACCGAGTTTGCGTCTCTGACATGGGTCCGTTCCATAAAAATGGAGCTCTATAGGAGAAAGCCCTGCCTCCAGCTGTTTGCTTAGAAATTCCAGGGACAATTAGGAGGCCTGCGTCTTGTGACCGTAGCGTACGTGTAGGTATGTACGGCAGGACCAAATCAGAGAGATAGGTAGGAGCAAGCCCATGTAATGCTTTGTAGGTTAGCAGTAAAACCTTGAAATCAGCCCTTGTTTTGACAGGAAGCCAGTGTAGAGAGGCTAGCACTGGAGTAATATGATCAAATTTTTTGGTTCTAGTCAGGATTCTAGCAGCCGTATTTAGCACTAACTTTATTTAGTGCTTTATCCGGGTAGCCGGAAAGTAGAGCATTGCTGTAGTCTAACCTAGAAGTGACAAAAGCATGGATTAATTTTTCTGCATCATTTTTGGACAGAAAGTTTCTGATTTTTGCAATATTACGTAGATGGAAAAAAGCTGTCCTCGAAATGGTCTTGATATGTTCTTCAAAAGAGAGATCAGGGTCCAGAGTAACGCCGAGGTCCTTCACAGTTTTATTTGAGACGACTGTACAACCATTAAGATTAATTGTCAGATTCAACAGAAGATCTCTTTGTTTCTTGGGACCTAGAACAAGCATCTCTGTTTTGTCTGAGTTTAATAGTAGAAAGTTTGCAGCCATCCACTTCCTTATGTCTGAAACACATGCTTCTAGCGAGGGCAATTTTGGGGCTTCACCATGTTTCATTGAAATGTACAGCTGTGTGTCATCCGCATAGCAGTGAAAGTTAACATTATGTTTTCGAATAACATCCCCAAGAGGTAAAATGTATAGTGAAAACAATAGTGGTCCTAAAACGGGACCTTGAGGAACACCGAAATTTACAGTTGATTTGTCAGAGGACAAACCATTCACAGAGACAAACTGATATCTTTCCGACAGATAAGATCTAAACCAGGCCAGAACATGTCCGTGTAGACCAATTTGGGTTTCCAATCTCTCCAAAAGAATGTGGTGATTAATGGTATCAAAAGCAGCACTAAGGTCTAGGAGCACGAGGACAGATGCAGAGCCTCGGTCCGATGCCATTAAAATGTCAGTTACCACCTTCACAAGTGCCGTCTCAGTGCTATGATGGGGTCTAAAACCAGACTGAAGCATTTCGTATACATTGTTTGTCTTCAGGAAGGCAGTGAGTTGCTGCGCAACAGCCTTCTCTAAAATTTTTGTAGTAGAGATACTGGGGTGCAAAAGAGCAAGTGGATAAATAACAATATGGGGATGAGGTAGTTGGGTGTGTTATTTACAGATTGGCTATGTACAGGTACAGTGATCAGTAAGCTGCTCTGACAGCTGGTGCTTAAAGCTAGTGAGAAAGATGTGAGTCTCCAGTTTCAGAGATTTTTGCAATTCGTTCCAATCATGGGCAGCAAAGAAATGGAAGGAAAGACGACCAAAAGAGGAATTGGCTTTGGGAGTGACCAGTGAGATATACCTGCTGGAGCGTGTGCTACGAGTGGGGGCTGCTATGGTGACCAGTGAGCTGAGATAAGGCGGGGCTTTACCTAGCAGAGACTTGTAGATAACCTGGAGCCAGTGGGTTTGGCGACGAGTATGAAGCGAGGGCCAAGCAACAAGAGTGTACAGGTCGCAATGGTGGGTAGTGTATGGGTTGTGGGACTTGCAGGCCTGATTTTCTTAACACCACTGTGTTAAGGCTTAACTAAGCCATCATGTAATGTATTGTCATTAATTAAGAGTTTCATTTTAAAGGCTGGTGGAACAGTTCATAGAGTGTAAGGGTTAGGAAGAACCTTTAAATGATCAAAGGGTTCTTGGTAGAATCATTTGTAGAGGGTTCGAGGAAGATTGGGATGCCATCTACTTCTATTATGCCTTTGAGATAATCCCTAAATTACTGTGCTTCTTCTTCTGTTTCGTCTGCTTTGTCTTCTCCTTCTTCTTCTTCTTCTTCACATGCACAATCTCTTTTTCTCTCCCTCTCCTTTTCCCTGCTGCATCCAACCACTACCCAATCTGCAACTCATGATCACAGAGCAGACAGAGCATGTTTCCATGGCAACTCCAACATGTTGGTGTCACTTGTATAGGCCTAGGTGTAGAGAGAGAAAGGAGAGGAGAGGAGAGAGCAAGAGAGAGAAAGGAGAGAGGAGAGAGGAGAGAGCGAGAGCGAGAGAGAGAACATCTTTGGGGCTCCATAGAGTTATCGAACATTCTGCTCTGTTAGGCTACATCCACAAGGGTTCCAGCATGCTGCCAATTAGCCTGATGTCATTTCTTATTTTTTTGTAGGCACTAACTCCGCCATGGTTCATTGGACCAAGCCTATGGGGAAATGAATGAAATTTTTGTAGGGTTTTTCAATTATTGCCAAAATAAGTTGTGGTAAAAACAGGTTTAGGAGATCATATAAGTTTTGTTCTATGAGATAATCTTCATCAGTTAACACTTTTTGTGAGTTTTGAAGCATTTATGGAATTTTATAAAGCACATAAAGGCTTCATAATGTCACGTTAACTGATTGATATTATCTCACAGAACAAAACATAGAATACCTCCTAAGCCTGTGTTAGCCTCAGACCTTATTGGCTGAACAAACTCATTTTCGGATTTTAGGACTACAAGCTGGCAAGCTCTATAACAAGAACCCAGAGTGACATGGCACCCCTTAGTGTCTCTGAAGCACCATAGTCATTATGCACCATCCCAGTCAAGTTGATTTTCTAGGCCTATCATTTCTAAAATAATTACACTTATTTACAGTACTTTTGACTGATAAATGATGACAGTAGCAAATGCAGTGTCTTGAGAAAGTATTCACACCCCTTAACTCTTCCCACATTTTGTTGTGTTACAGCCTACATTTAAAATAAATGTATTACGTTTAGACTATGTATCAATGATCTACACAACATCCACCATGATGTCAAAGTGGAAAATGTGTTGAAAAATGTTTACAAATTAATAGAAAATGAAAAGCTGAAATGTCTTGAGTCAATACAATTCAACCCCTTTGTTATGGAAAGCCTAAATAACTTCAGGAGTAAAAATGTGCTTAACAAGTCTGATAATAAGTTGGATGGACTAACTCTGTGTGTTTAACATGATATTTAAATGACTACCCCATCTCTGTATCCACACATACAATTATTTGTAAGGTCCCTCAGTCGAGCAGTACATTTCAAGCACAGATTCAAGTACAAAGACAAGGGAGCTTTTACATTTCCTCACAAAGAAGGGCACCTATTGGTAGATGGGTAAAAATGTAAAAAGGTAGACATTGAATATCTCTTTTAGCATAGTGAAGTTATGAATTACACTTTGGATGGTGTATCAATACCAGGGGTTGGAACCAAAAATAATTTCCAATCGTTTTGTTCTGAACAGAACCATTAGTTCTGAACCAGTTCGAACCCCCAAAAAGTAGCGGTTTATATCAATCCTTTCTGTTCCTTTTTAAACCTCTGAATTCTACATTTTTTGTATGTTTAGCTCAACATTAAATTACTTCACCAATGGATAGAGCAGTTTGCTATGGAGCGGGCAAGCTATGTACATGCAATGGACAGACGTTTAAACTGACATTTTGCGGAGAGTGCTGGGCATGAAGCACTGGACATCTTGTTTTGTGGGACTGGAGATTTTAAAAAATGCCCAGAACATAAAACAACATTATTAACCGGTCCCCATGCTTTTGTTATGCTGGTGAATGAGGACCCAAAAGCGACTTAACAGAAACAGAGTCTTTATTCCAGTCTATAACAAAAACGATAATCCTGGATATAATCTCAGGTAAAGTCAAACAGGAAAACTTAAATCCTCTAGGCAGTAGAGGGGAACAACTGGATACGCGACCACAGACTGCAGGTCACTTCGGGAAGGCGCAGGCCGTAGCTTATATAGATACCTGCTCACACGCAGCATCTGAAGAAGGCAGAAACACGACAGGGCGGAACAAGGACACAGAACAGCAAACATCAAACAAGGATCCGACAAGGACAGAAGCGGAAAACAGAGGGAGAAATAGGGACTCTAATCAGAGGGCAAAATAGGGGACAGGTGTGAAAGAGTAAATGAGGTAGTTAGGAGAATGAGGAACAGCTGGGAGCAGGAACGGAACGATAGAGAGAGAGAGCGAGAGAGGGAGAGAGGGAGGGGGAGAGAGAGGGATAGAAAGAGGGAAAGAACCTAATAAGACCAGCAGAGGGAAACGAATAGAAGGGGAAGCACAGGGACAAGACATGATAATCAATAACAAAACATGACAGCTTTAAAAAAATAACGGTTCTGTTCCAGAACATTATAGATCACTTTCGTTCTCGGTTCTGTTTTCGGCCAACTTCCCTGAACCGTTTCCATCCCCTGATCAATACACCCAGTCAGTAAAAAGATATAGGCGTCCTTCCTAACTCAGTTGACGGAGAGGAAGGAAACAGCTCAGTGATTTCACTATGAGGCCAATGGGGATTTTAAACCAGTTGCAGAGTTAACTGGCTATGATAGGAGAAAACTGAGGATGGATCAACAACATTGTAGTTACTCAATAATACTAACCAAAATGACAGAATGAAAAGAAGGAAGGTTGAACAGAAAATATTCTTAAAATGCATCCTGTTTGCAATAAGGCACTTAAGTAAAACTCCCAAAAATGTGGCAACTTTTCAATAGACACTTGGAAACAAATGTACCTTTAAGCAGGGCAATAGCCTAAAACCCAAGGCCAAATATACACTGAGTGTACAAAACTTTACTTTCCTAATCTTAAATTGCACTCCCCGTTTTGACTTCAGAACAGCCTCAATTCATCTGGGCTTGGACTACAAGGTGTCAAAAGCATTCCACAGTAATGTTGACTCCAATGGTTCGCACAGTTGTGTCAAGTTGGCTGGATGTCCTTAGGGTGGTGGACCATTCTCGATACACACGGGATTCTAGTGTGAAAAACCCCACTGAATTGCAATTCTTGACACAAACCAGTGCGCCTGGCTGTCAGAAGGTCAGTGTAGCTGATGCATGAAGTCAGGCGCAGGAGAGCAGAATGAGTGAGAAACGTACTTTATTCAATAAGGCACAAAGTAATAATTACACTTGACAAAAATAAGATGGTAATGATGACGCACAGGTGAACACAGCACCCGTCAAAATAAACCAGCCATACACAAAAACCTAACTGAACAATAAAATAATCCTGCACAAATCCATGAGGAAAACAGAGGGTTTAAATACAGGAACCAATCATGTGAAATGGAAAACAGGTGTGTGAAAACAAAGACAAAAGCAGAGGAAAAAGAACTGTGGATCGGCGATGGCTAGTAGACCGGCAATGCCGAGCGCCGCCTGAACAAGGAGAGGCACCGACTTCGGCAGAAGTCGTGACACTGGCACCTACTACCATTCCCCATTTTCCCATTCACCCTTTGAATAGCACACATACACAACCCATGTCTCAATTGAAACTTATTTAATCTGTCTCCTCCCCTTCATCTATACTGATTGAAGTGGATTTAGCAAGTTACGGGATCATACGGGATAAGGGATCATAGCTTTCACCTGAATTCACCTGGTCAGTCTATGCCATGGAAAGAGCTGTTGTTCATAATGTTTTGTACACTCAGTGTACTCTGGAGTTACTTACCAAGACAACATGGTTTAGTTACAGTCTTGACTTAAATCAGCTTCAAAATCTATGGCAAGACTTGAAAATGTCTGTTTAGCAATGATGCATTTTTAAAACAATAATGGCTAAATATTGTACAATCCAGGATTACAAAGCTGTTAGAGATTTACCCAGAAAGAGGATTCACAGCTATAAATGCTGCCGAAGGTGATTCTAACATGTATTGCCTCAGGGGGTTGAATATTTATCTAATCAAAATATATTCGTGTTTTATTTTTCATGAAATAAAAACATTTTTTTGCTGTTGAATTTTTCTTTCACTGACATTACAGAGTATTTTGTGTAGATAGTATTACAGAGTATTTTGCGTAGATAGTATTACAGAGTATTTTGTGTAGATAATATTAAAGACTATTTTGTGTATATCGTTGACAAAAAGTTACAATTAAATCAATTTGACTCCAATATTGTAACACAACAAAGTGTGGAAAATGTCAAGAGGTGTGAATACTTTCTGAAGGCGGGTTGACTCATAACCGTAGTCCCCGGGATATATAGCCTATCATTCTCATATTCTACATTGAGGTTTTTCTTTCATTATTTTAGGCTATCTGCTATTTGGTGCGAAATGCAGAGTTGAAAATACAGAGAAGGGAGGGACAGAAAAGTCATGTTTGGGAAATAGTTGGTGAAGTGGTAGAAGAGGATGCTAGCAGTGCCAGCTATAGCCTACAGATTCGACTGTCACAAGACAATGACTTCAAATAGGTTTCTGGCACGTCAAGGGAACTGTAACCTACTGTTCAGATGGGTTAAAAGAAAACAGAAATCTGAACACTGAGAGTAGGTCTATAACCTATCACATAGCCTTAATATTAACTCTTGCAGAATTATGCATTTCTTGCAATAAAATTATACATCAAATGTAGTCAACATTTTTTACTCGGGAACAGGAGTGGAAAAATACGATTTCTTTATTTCAGCATCTTGAGAGAATGCGAATGGGCAGTCCTCTGTAGAGGGGCTATCTTTATCAGCATTGTCATGACGTTGCCCTCTTTGGGTACAGCAAGCCCCATACCCCTCTCCCTGTCTCCTGCTTGCCTCCTTCAACTAGGCTGCTGTGATCAGAGAGAGGTCGTAAATTCCCGAGGAGAGGATCTCCTCATGGCCACACAGTATAGAGATAGAGTGAAGTTTCATAGAGAACAAAGGAATTTCTTCCACCTCACAGAACTTGAGGTCCGAACAACGTTTACTTTCCGGAGAAGGTATTAAAGATCGGTGAAGAATCCAGTTACAAACTGGTCCGTTTGTTACAACTTGGGGAAGCTCATGGGAGATGGTGTGGCAACATTACCATAACGCTGTTTATATAATAGCCTCAGATATGAGGTTTACATCTAATTGTTGTATAAGATGAATGAGTGAGTATGATACTGTGAGTAAAATTGTGTAATGTGATTTTGGACTGTTTAATGAAGGAAACTCCAATTCCCTTTTGAGGTGAACTAAATCAGGGGATCGCCCATGAGCCTAGTTAGGGTCAGGCATCCTGGGACAGCCCTTTTCTGCAATTTCAAGAGAGAGAGAGAGAGAGAGAGAGAGAGAGAGAGAGAGAGAGAGAGAGAGAGAGAGAGAGAGAGAGAGAGAGAGAGAGAAAGAGAGAGAGAATGAAAACTCTCCAACAGAAACAAACTTTTAAAGTTATTTTAGGAAATTATCACTTTGTAATCTGAATATTTTCCGAATGAGTGAGCATTCATGTTCAAAGGATTAGCATTTCAATTGTTATAATTATCAACTTTGTAGTGTCTCATCTTAGTCGACCCCCACTTCAAAGGATTAGCATTTCAATTGTTATAATTATCAACTTTGTAGTGTCTCATCTTAGTCGACCCCCACTTTAGCCCACTTTAGCCCACTCTCCTATCTTTCCTTGTAACTATCTACTGTTTGTTTATGCATTTCTGTGGTTGTGTAGTTAGTTAATAAATAAATGATTTAAGACAATTGATGTATGGATGACTCATAGTAAATACTGGGTCCGTGCAGATAACCAACAATTTACTACGTTTGGAATGAGACTAACATGAGGTAAAGTAAATACTTCATTAATCAGATGACTATTTGATCAGATATAAAATATCTGAAAAGTTATTTTAGGAGATGGTAACTTTGTAATCTGAATATTTTCCTTGGTGCCCCGACCTCCTAGTTAATTTAATTACAGTTACATGATTAATCAGTTTGATCGGGTAATACTAATTACAGAGAATCTTTGATAAAACTAAGTCTTCAATTTAATGATAGTAAAGACACGACAGCATCATATCTGATATTGATAGTATTTCAACTACAATAAATATGCATCCAAGCCGAAATGAAATCTTATCAGAAACAAGTTAGGTCGTTTCACAGCTGTATAGATCTTTAGAACCGGTCAAACTGAAGTCATTTGGCAATCGTTCCCGTTTTTTTTTGTAAGGCTACTGCATCTTCTCTCCGGTCCGTCTTTGCTCGGTGAAAGAAGCAAATATTACAGAAAAAACTTCGGCGATGGCAATTAGATTAATTCTATCTATTTATGATGCTTTTCTGGTTCTCGATGGTTTATTTAGTCTTCTAGGGCAACATACTGTATAATGACAGAAAGGAAGTTGCGTGTATCTAATAATAGACTAGTTGTCTAACACAACCCCCATAAAAATGTCATAAATTACAAGCAGAAATCACAAGACAAAAAACGGTCAAAAAATCATTCTGCCATTTCTGACTGCAGCCTACACCACATTTTCTATATTAGCGGGTTGGGTTTGGGTACGGGCCTCCGATTTTCACTTTGTCACATATAGTTGCAGATGGGTTATTATCAATCCCGAGCGGGGTGCGGGTGAACGAACAGCTGATCTGCGCACCACTACTGTAGGCCTACATATAGCCTTTGCTCATGTATGGTTGAGTGGCGTAAAAAGTGGCGTTTCTGCCGTGCACAAGGAGGGGCGTGTCTGGGTTGTGTGTGGTTACAGCTGATAGTCGCATCCGCCGCTTCCTCCATCATCATCGATACTACACCGACAGTGGCTGAAGTCGATAATATCGAGAGAGACAAAAACATCCACTGACCACATCCTAGGGTCCTTCATAACCGACCGGAAAGAGGTCAAGGTTGTTTTCTAACGGACAAACGACTGTGGTGCTAAAAAGAGTACGTATCTTGTAGACAGGGCATACGGTTTTACTGGGGATACGGTATCCCAGGCTACATCAATGCGGCTCGGTCTATGACAAATACATGTCCGTTTGAGAACGATAACAATTCCAATCTAATAACCGTGAGTGTTTCGGGGAACGCAGTCGATTGGTGCGATTCGAATGCTTATATAGTCGCGTTGGGATGGAGGGAGGAGTGAGAGAGTTGGATAGAATCGTGAAGGGCGGGAGTGAGAGGAGAGATCAGATCAGTAGAGAGACAGTGTGTTAGGCTGCTACTACAACTCACCACTGGAAGTAAATATTGTAACACATTGACACGGGAGGGGATTATGCCTGTGGCAAGAGCAACTTCTCTCTCTCTCTCTCTCTCTCTCTCTCTCTCTCTCTCTCTCTCTCTCTCTCTCTCTCTCTCTTTGTTTATCTCTTTTTTCTCTCTGTCTCTCTCTTCCTCTCTCATATCAAGACATTGAGGGCACCCGGGGTAGTGTGCTGTATGCCAACACACACATTATGTAGTAGGAGAGAGTTAGTGAGAAGGGCTGCACTCCTGCTTCCTTTTGAAGCAATCACTCCATCTAGAATGCATAGTAGATTGAGAGGTGCAATCGTAGCCAACTGTAACCTGATGTAGCTGTCAACATCTGTAGACCTATACACAGACACACACAGACACACAGACGCACACACGCACACACACACACGTGTTGCACGCATAAGTAACATAAACTCAGAAACTATTGTAATGGTAACTGTAAAATTGGATGTTGCATACTACAACACTATTTGACTGGAGCTACACTGCATTTCACTGTGTATAATTGTTCAGATGATCCAACTCCATTCATTGTGTAAATATTACTGCCCCTGCCTTCTTCTTCCATCTGGATGAACATTGTGTGTGAGGGTACTTATGAACAGAACATGTTTAACTACTCTCTCTCTCTCTCTCTCCCTCTCTCTTCAGTGTGTGTGCATCCGGTTCCCCCTTTAACCCATGATGACCCACACTGCTTCCCAGTGTGTGAGGCAGAGTGACTCTCTGTCCCCCTTAACTTCTCACCTCTGACCCCTGACCACTCGCCATGGGCAGTGTGGGTAGCGGAGTGGCAGGGGAGCAGGAGTTTGCCATGAAATCAGTGGGCACTAGGACCACCCTGCCCCACTCCCCGGCCCTGTCTCGCCATTGCACCACTGACCGTAGCTGCAGGACCGAACGACTCCCCCCAGAGACAGTCTCAGAGGGAACCGCGTCTAGTGATGAAAGAGGAAGTGTTAGTATTGGTACCGGGACTGGAACTGGAACAGACCGGCCACCGGACTCTGACACAGACCATACCACTACAAAGGCATCCAACTGTGACCAGGAAGATCCATGGGTGGGATATGGGAACGGAGCAGGAAGGAGGGAGAGGGAGTGGGAGAGAGAAAGGGAGAGGGCAGAGAGGGATAGAGATAGGGTAGAGAGGGAGAGGGTTGAAAGAGAGAGGGTAGAGAGGGAGAAAGAGCGGGAGAGGGTTGAAAGAGAGAGGGTAGAGAGGGATGGAGAGCGGGAGAGGGTTGAGATAGATAGGGAAAGAGAGAGGGTGGAGAGAGAGACACAAGGAGGTTTTGTGAGTCTGGATGTATGCAGTAACTTGGTGGGACTGGGGGGGAATGACAGTGGTACTGGGATGACTCCCCACCAACACAGAGAAACTGGAGAGAACAAAACCGACAATCACAACAACCCTCCAACCCACAACCCACCCAAAATCCTGCCTGTCTCTGGCAAACTAGAGCAGGTATGTTCCTCTTCTCAAACAAGTACTGTATGTGTGTAGCTATAGGGTCCTGTGTCTTATTGGCATGTTGGGTTAGCTCACAATTACATCACAGCAACACGTATACGCAGCTGTATCAGATCATTGCAGTTACATTATGACTTCATAATTACACAGTTACATAAATACTTTTTTTTCTTATAACTGATGAAATAGAATGGTGAAAAGGTCTTACAAATAATTATTGGCATAGTATTTGACAATGATTTATATTGTCTACTGATTCAAGACAGTAATGTAAAGGCTTTAAAGTGTTGTTATGCTAACAGTTTCCTTTCCAGTTTCTTCAGAACTTTCTTTACTGATATCCCTCTACGCAAACTGTTTTTCTCCCCCTCTATCTCCCTTTCTCTCTCTGCCTCTTCCTGGCCTTCAACCCTCCAGAACAACTCGGGGCTGGTTCGTCCCTCTGCCTTCAAACCAGTGGTTCCCAAGAGCTTTCATTCCATGCAGAACCTCCTTGGCCCAACCAGTGGGGGTGGGTGCGAGGGTAGGGGTACGGGGGGGAAGAGAGAAGGAGGAGCAGGGGGAGGAGAACTAGTGGCAGTTCCAGAGGCCCTCCTCCTAGACCAGGACAGCCCAGAGATGGGCAGATGCCTGGCAGAGGGAGCAGGAGGGGGTAAGGGTAACAGAGGGGTCCATGGAGGGATGTCAGCTTCGGGGAGGAACTCCCTAACCAGCCTGCCCACATATGCAGGCTCTGGTTTGTGCTATGGGCCTCAAGAGGCCCTGGGGTCTCTCAGTGCTTCTACCAGCAATATCAACAGATTAGGGACCACAGCTGGAGCTGCAGCGGCTCTGGAAAAGCTGGAGCAACCAGGCTACCAGGTGGGTGCATTGCTTGCTGCTACGCAAATGGGATTTTTTAAACATAATGAAAGCCACTGCAGTCGACTCCTGATGAGTGCAAACATCCTTTTAGTGCAGTGCAGCTCACCAGTAGCAATTCATGTACATTTGTTTTACTTTCTCTGGGTATCTGCATCTATCCAGTTTGGTACACTATCATACCAAAGCCACAGCAGGAGTAGGTTGTATATAAATGTATGCAACTATTCCAGAACGGGCTGAGTGCCTCGTACAGTGACCGCTCCTCTTTAGTAAAGAGCTCCTCGTCCTATCAGCAGCTGAACCACCTGGGGGGCACCCCAGCACCCCAACGTCCCACTCCTTCCTCTGATGATGTCATCCAAGACCTGGAGAACCGGCTCTGGGAGAAGGAGCAAGAGGTGAGAGCTGAAAGATCATTTTGGGGTCAATGTTCATGTGTGATTTATTTTCACAGATTTCATGTACGTAGCAATTGTCATTGCTTTGGGTTAGTCCCCAAAATCCTGTCCTCTTCTGTCCTCTTTTTCATCTCTCCTCCCCTTTCCCAGGTGCAGCACATGTGTCGTAACTTGGAGCAGAGCGAGGCCGCCATCGTCCAGGTGTTTGAGGAGAAGCAGCATGTGTGGGAGAGACAGATGGATGAGCTGGGGCAGAACTACGCCTCTCGTCTGCAGCAGGTGATCACACATTCCACAGCAGCGGTAACCAATAACAGTCTACCAAATGTTGATACTCTCTTCCTCTGTGTGCAGGTGACCCGTCGTGCCCAGCGCTCCCAGAATGCCCTGCAGGCCCAGATCACCCATCTGTCGCAGGACAAGCGACGTCTGCAGGAGGAGATGGCTGCCATGCTGGCCCAGAGAGAGGATCTGGAGAGGAAGTGTCTGCACTTCAGGATGGAACAGACCGACATACTGCCACGCCTGGATGAGACCAAGTGGGAGGTGTGTTTGTTTGTGTATGTGTGTGTGCGTGCGTGTGTGCAACTTTGTGAACAGCCTCTTCATAACACTGACCTACTATGTGTGGTCCAGGTGTGTCAGAAGGCAGGGGAGATCTCCCTGCTGAAGCAGCAGCTAAGGGAGAGCCAGGTGGAGCTGACCCAGCGGGCGGGGGAGATGGTGGCCCTCAGGGGCCAGCTGAAGGAGGCCAATTCCCAGCTTAGGGACCGGGAGGCGGCCATGCTGGGCCTCAAGAACTCATATAGGTCCAAGAGCCTGGAGCTGGAGAGCTGCCAGGGAGAGCTGAGGAGGACGCTGACCGAGGTACCTATACCCTGTTAGGTTCTTATTTTTCAGTAAATATCCCACGGACACTAGAGAAGCTTTAACCAAGTTTAATTCTTCCCAAAGGTGCTGTACAGCTGTCATCAGACTGCAAAAATGTCTCTCCATCACAGTTATATACATCCTACTTAAAACACGCCCTTTTTCCAATCCTTACAGGTTATGCCCAACTGGAAGAAGGTAACCAGATACTAAACCCTGATTACTCCCTTAAGGGGAACTGACCTCACCCATCACCTCCTGACCTTAACCCCTCCTTCACCTAATCCACAGATATCCATCTGTCTTCCCTATATCAACACGTTGCTCGCCTCTCCTCCATCAAACACATTCCAAAGCCTTCTGGCTTTCTACAGAGGACACTTAACTTCTGACATAAAACCCATTATTTTCCACTCTTTCTATTCCAGGCTTCTTCTCTATAATTTATTTAATATCGCAATGTTCAAAGTTTAGCCGATTCCAACAACCCATACACATAGAAACCTGTAAGTCACCTATCTGATGACACTAACGTGTACACAACAGTATGGGTACAGTATACAGATGAGTTATCCTGTCCGTTCAGAGTTAGGGATCGAAGTGAAACTGAACCATGCACACGCATATTGACAGATTCATACAGACTCATCATTCCCTTTGTCAGGTGTCTATCCTGAGGGAGAAGCTGGGTGTGTTTGAGGCTGAGGTGCTGGGTCTTCAACAAGCTCTGTGGGAGATGGGCAGAGGGTTTGATCCTGCCATAACCCAAACCCTAGGAGCTGTGGGGCTACTCCCACCCTGGGGGGCTCTCTACTGCCCCCGCACTCCCCCAGAGCCCTCGTCCACCCCTCTCACCCCCACCTCAGATGCCCTGCTCAGCCTCCAGAGTGACGAGGCAAAAGCCCAGAGGCAAGAGGTGCAGAGAAAAGAGAGGCAGCAGCGTGAAGAGGCCCAGTGGCATGACATGCAACAGCGCCAGGAGGCCCACCAGCGCCTGAAAGCCCATCTATATCAGGAGGCTCATCTCCACCAGGAAGCCCAACTGCGCAAGGAAGCTCAACTTCATCAGGGGGCCCACTTGTGTCAGGAAGCCCACTTCCACCAGGAGGCCCAGCATAAGTGCCAAGAGACCCAGGTGGAATCAGGGAACCTGCGTGAGCAGCTGGATCAGCTCCAGGGGACCTTACGCCTAGAACGTCAACAGAGAGAGCGCCAGGCCCTTAGTTTCGACCAGGAACGAGACAGCTGGATTGACGAGAAGGAGCATGTGCTGAAATACCAGGCACAGCTTCAGGTCAGCTATGTGGAGACTCTACAGAAGAACCAGGCTCTGGAGCAACAGGTGGGACAGCTGGGGTCCAAACCCACCCCCACCCCCTCATCCTCCAGCTCCCCTCCCCCACCACCGGCCCTGTCAACCTTCCCTCCCATGCCCTCAGTCCCTCTCCCTGCTCCCCTTGCCCTAACCCTCTCCCCACCGCCTTGTGAGGACGTGAAAGGTTCCCCTTCCCTCCTCCAACTGCCCACCCCCTGGGCCGGACCCTCACGTCTAGAGAGGATAGAGTCCACTGAGATTTAGAGAGGCTCCATTTTATTTAATATCAACTTGATTACAAACTACACAATTGGATAGACTACAAGACAGATTAAACTACAACGCAGAACTGCACAATATATAGTGAAAACAACCAATGCAAACTGAACAGCAGATAACCATACAATTGAGTTTAGACTATGAACACAAACTATAAAGAGCATAGAACTACAAAAAAAACATAAACTGAACTGCTACACTGTTGAATGCAATATAAACTATCATTGACATGGTTTAGGTTAAATATTGAAATTCTTTGCCTTTAATGTAAAGTATCCAGGCAGTCTTGGTGGGAAGCAGTGACACTTAAAGGGAAGCAAGGATGGCACCAAAAGTTTCAAGACAATAACATTGTAGCTTGATAACGTTATTCCTCTGGAAGGTTTAGTGCCAACCTGGAGGGTAGTTTGCCAAATTGCATGTCTATGGTAATGAGACATGAGGTCAGGAGATAAGAAAATCATATTTTAAGAAGATTTTAGATGATAATCAAGAGTGATGCTTTGGAGAATGTGCTTGTCTTTGGCATTTCTGGGGTGATGATACTCTCAGGTGTGTGAGGGGATGTTTTTGGAGACAGTGGTTAAAATTGGGGATGAAGACTCACAAGTATTTTTTAACATGAGGAAATTAGGAAAATAGTGGTAAAGGTGATTGGTAGTTGGTTGGTTCCGTTTCAGAAAATATCCTCAAATGGCTTGAGATTAAATGTAATTCACTCTGAATGGTTCTTAGTGTGCAAACCGTCTGCGGTACCTAAAGATGAACACAAGGGGTCAGCATTAAGTTGTGTCAGGGCTAGAGCCCAACTGATTGTATAGGTTCACTGATATTATCTGCCAATAGTGACCTTTTAACACTATATTGGTATCGTCCGATAACTCCAACGATAACCGATATTCAAGAAATAGTGTGAAAGAAAAGGGAATCTAATGCATATCTGTACACTTGCAGCCATTCTCATGGTGTGTCATTATTGTCACAATGTATGAAATCAACATTTGAAGCATAGTTATTAGACAATTTTGGATGGCTATTTAGGAGAATTCAGTGTGAAAAAATGACACTTTTTCATATTGTATCGGTATGTTTTGCGGCCCCCAAGCTCTTGACAGGGCTCCCCACCAGCAGAGAAAATGACTTTATTCCATGGTCTGGGAAAGAGACAAAGTAGCACACTGGCTTTACTCTGATATTGTTGTTATTTATACTTTCAGATAATGCTTTTATGACCAAAAGTGGGATGAGAAAGTGACAATAGTGAGCAGAAAGAGAAAGGACAGAGGTCAAACTGCCTTTACGTTTAAAGATAGACGAGTGAGAGTACTGTCTCCAGGCCTTTTAAATCAGCAAGGCTGGGTGCACATTTTTCAAAGTGGGTTTCAGCTCATAGAGTTAGAGAGCCACACAAAGAAAGACATTGCCTTCCCTAGATATGGTTCAGATTTACTGCACTATGTCCTGCTGATGTCAGACAGAATGTGGACATGTTTATTCCAGTATATCAAGATAGTTAGACACTACCTGTGAATAATTTTTTAAAGATAATTGTGACTATTATCATCATTATTATTCTTGTGAATCGGCAAAGTGTTACAAGATTTTCTTTAATGTTTTTTTTACTGTATATATGAAAGCTATATGACTCTACTACATTGTACAACCACATCAACCATCTCCAAAGCCATTGTTTGTTGACTTTTAATGTTGTTGATATCAGTGTAATTAATATATTGTTTTAGAGAGCGAATTGTTATTTACATTTTGTATATTTATGTTACTGTAATGGCTTGACAAAAGTCTTTCCTGGCTAAATCAAACTGAATCAATAAAGATGAAAGTAAATCAACATGATTTAGTCTCCAGTGCTTGTCTGTAATGATTAGAATATCAATACAAAGGTAATAAAATTATTCTCTCTTAAATATATACAGTACTTACATAAATATGGATGTGATATATCAGCCGGTATATATCAGTCAATATACACTACCGTTCAAAAGTTTGGGGTCATTTAGAAATGTCCTTGTTTTTTAAAGAAAAGCAACAACAAAAAATGTCCATTAAAATAACATGAAATTGATCAGAAATACAGTGTAGACATTGTCAATGTTGTAAATGACTATTGTAGCTGGAAAAGGCTGAGTTTTAATGGAATATCTACATAGGTGGGTTCGATTACAGGCTGAAAATGGCCAGAAACAAATACATCTCTTCTGAAACTCATCATGCTATTATTGTTATTGGAAATGAAGGCTTTTCCATGCGAGAAATTGCCAAGAAACTGAAGATCTCGTACAACGTTGTGTACTGCTCCCTTCACAGAACAGTGCAAACGGTCCCTAACCAGAATAGAAAGTGGAGTGGGAGACCCCGGTGCACACTGAGCAAGAGGACAAGTACATTAGAGTCTCTATTTTGAGAAACAGACACCTCACAAGTCCTCAACTGGCAGCTTCATTAAATATTACCCGCAAAACACCAGTCTCAACGTCAACAGTGAAGAGGCAACTCCGGGATGTTGGCCTTCTAGGCAGAGTTTCAAAGAAAAGGCCATATCTCAGACTGGCCAATAAAAATAAAAGATTAAGTTGGGCAAAAGAACGCAGACACTGGACAGAGATATGGCTTTTTCTTTGCAACTCTGCCTAGAAGGCCAGCATCCCGGAGTCATCTCTTCACTGCTGACATTGAGACTGGTGTTTTGCTTTTCTTTAAAAAAAACAAGGACATTTCTAAGTGACACCAAACTTTTGAACAGTAGTGTAAGTCAATATATATATCAGTCAATATAAAGCAGTCAATATATATAGCAGTCAATATATATCAGTCAACCTTTGCATCTATTATAATACTGCTGTTGACACACACACGTATTCAGTGTTTTGTGGGAATATCTTATCTAGCACAGTTGTGGTTACATCAATATAAATATAACAGAATATTGATCAGTGGCTCAGCTGGAGCTTTTTAGACTTGAAGAATGAACAAAGAATTGCAGGTTCCGTTGCAATTTTTTTATTTATTGTACGCTTGTAAATGTAAAACACAATGGTTCATCTGACAGGCAATGTCTGCTTACTGTCACTATCTGTCTGTTGACATTTACTGTCTGTCACAGCCTGTCTGTCTCTCTATCTGTCTGTCACTCTTCTTACCACCACAGCAGAAGGACCTAGAGAGGGCAGTATACAGACGGGTACTAAATGAGGGTTTCCTGGGCTTCCCTGTGACTGCAGCAGAATCATCTGTGCTTCTACGTCTGCATTGCTTGCTGTTTGGGGTTTTAGGCTGGGTTTCTGTACAGCACTCTGTGACATCTGCTGATGTAAAAAGGGCTTTATAAATACATTTGATTGATTGATATGAAATGGCACATTAACAACAGGGCCTGTAATCCACTGTATGCAAGAGATGCAGATGGCCTTTCACTATTTACAGTGATAAAGGATTTCATCAAGAATGTTGACTTTTAAGGAAACCTGGACATTTGTTTTGTGAAGAGCTACAATTGAAGTCAGAAGTTTACATACATTTAGGTTGGAGTCATTACAACTCGTTTTTCAACCTCTCCACAAATTTCTTGTTAATTAACAAACTATAGTTTTGGCAAGTCGGTTAGGACATCTAATTTGTGCATGACACAAGTAATTTTTCCAACAATTGTTTACAGACAGATTATTTCCCTTATAATTCACTGTATCACAATTCCAGTGGGTCAGAAGTTTACATACACTAAGTTGACTGTGCCTTTAAACAGCTTGGAAAATTCCAGAAAATGATGTCATGGCTTTAGAAACTTCTGATAGGGTATTGACATCATTTGAGTTAATTGGAGGTGTACCTGTGGATGTATTTCAAGGCCTACCTTCAAACTCAGTGCCTCTTTGCTTGACATCATGGGAAAATCTAAAGAAATCAGCCAAGACCTCAGGAAAAAATGGTAGACCTCCACAAGGACGGTTCATCCTTGGGAGCAATTTCCAAACGCCTGAAGGTACCACATTCACCTGTACAAACAATTGTACGCAAGTATAAACACCATGGGACCACACAGCCGTCATACCGCTTAGGAAGGAGACGAGTTCTGTCTCCTAGAGATGAACGTACTTTGGTGCGAAACGTGCAAGTCAATCCCAGAACAACAGCAAAGGACCCTGTGAAGATGCTGGAGGAAACAGGTACAAAAGTATATATATATCCACAGTAAAACGAGTCCTATATCAACATAACCTGAAAGGCCGCTCCAAAACTGCCATAAAAAAGCCAGACTACGGTTTGCAACTGCACATAGGGACAAAGATCGTACTTTTTGGAGAAATGTCCTCTGGTCTGATGAATCAAAATTAGAACTGTTAGGCCATAATGACCATTGTTATGTTTGAAGGAAAACGGGGGAGGCTTGCAAGCCGAAGAACACCATCTCAACCGTGAAGCACTGGGGTGGCAGCATCATGTTGTGGGGGTGCTTTGCTGCAGGAAGAACTGGTGCAATTCACAAAGTAGATGGCATCATGAGGCAGGAAAATTATGTGGATATATTGAAGCAACATCTCAAGATATCAGAAAATAAATTAAAGTGAATGGACCTTCCAAATGGATACTTCCAAGCATACTTCCAAAGTTGTGGCAAAATGGCTTAAGGACAACAAAGTCAAGGTATTGGAGTGGCCATCACAAAGCCCTGACCTCAATCCTATGGAAAATATGTGAGCAGAACTGAAAAAGCATGTGTGAGCAAGGAGGCCTACAAACCTGACTCAGTTACACCAGCTCTGTTAGGAGGAATCGGCCAAAATTCACCCAATTTATTGTGGGGAGCTTGTGGAAAGCTACCCGAAACGTTTGACCAAAGTTAAACAATTTCAAGGCAATGCCACCAAATACTAATTGAGTGTATGAAAACTTCTGACCCACTGGGAATGTGATGAAAGAAATAAAAGCTGAAATGAATCATTCTCTCTACTATTATTATGACATTTCACATTCTTAAAATAAAGTGGTGATCCTAACCGACCTAAGGCACAGAATCTTTAATGGGATTGAATGTCAGGAATTGTGAAAAACTGAGTTTAAATGTATTTGGCTAAGGTGTATGTAAACTTCCAACTTCTACTGTATGTAGCAATAAAATATGAATTAATGGGTGTCATTTGGCTCTGTACTTGTGCCCTCTGCAATGTCTCCAGTGCACCAGGAGCTGGTCACCTGAGCCATCATGCTCCCATTCTCTTTGTGGACTTCTGTCGCCTGGCTAGCCAGAGAGGCTACGTTTCTTGCCAGCGATGACGTTACAGCCTTGAAGGTGCAAGCTGTGCTCTGGCTGTCAGTGATGGGAGCCATCAGCTGTGATAGCCCTACATCCAGCAGAGCTGAGACACAGCGATCACTATGGCACCCAGGGCTTTCTCCCCTCTGACAACTTTGCTTTCTTGATGAAAGCAGATGACTGTAAGTTCCTTGTATGTGTCCAGATGCTGCAGCAACTGATCATAGATTGTTACCGAGACCAGAATATGGCTGGGGAACTTCGAGCTGAAAACTACGATTAGGATCTTTCTAATGATCGTGCGTAAAGTCTCTTGACTCATGACACTGGAGCTGTCCTCCTCTGATCCGCTCTGTGTGCTTGATCCTGGGGCCTTCACCCCATACCTATCTAGGTTTAGCCTGCACTGCGATGAAGTCCTCCGTGTCTGGGAATATTGGCAGGTCCGCTACTGCCTCTGCTGCACAGCTAAAGGAGCTGGAGCTGCTCTCTACAGAAAGGTCAACGCTTCCTATCTGCTCTACTGTGGTAGAGTACAGCTGAGGTGTCACCTAGATAGCCAGATATGCATTGTTTCTTGCCAGGGATTATGTTATGGTTTTCATAATGCTGGCTATCTTTTTGCTGTCAGAGATGGGAGCCTCCAACTGCTCCAGCCCCAGCCCAAGCAGGGCTGAGTTGTCCATATCAACAGCAGTGATAATGGTGTCAAAAACTCTGTCCCCTCCTAACACGTTGTCCTCAAAGGTTAAACTAGTCATTTTTCCTGACCACACAGTAAAACTCTAGTTGGGTCACGTTTTTCCTGGTCAGGTCACGTGGTCAGAAACACTTAAAAGACACACCATGTCCCCTCAGCAGTGAAACCAAACATGAAGATATTCCGTGATAATGTGGACTGATATAGATGCCATTAGGCTATTCATTTTGGGTACCGTCAGGGATTATTTTTAGGTCCCAGAACCCAGCAATATTATAAAGCCAATATTCTATAAAAGGTGTTGGAACTCAAGCAGAAGAACATTTGAGGTGCCCAAGTCAAGCACTGATGATAGCCTATCTAATAAAGTTAAGGCACTGCTGCACTTTCTGATTTAATCTCCTCCGTTTGTTACAACAAAACAATTAATTATTATTTTTATTTTACCGTTATTTTACCAGGTAAGTTGACTGAGAACACTTTTTCATTTACAGCAACGACCTGGGGAATAGTTACAGGGAGAGGAGGGGGATTCATGAGCCAATTGTAAGCTGGGGATGATTAGATGACCATGATGGTATGAGGGACAGCTTGGGAATTTAGCCAGGACACTGAGGTTAACACCCCTACTCTTAAGATAAGTTCCATGGGATCTTTAATGACCTCAGAGAGTCAGGACACCCATTTAACGTCCCATCCTAAAGACAGCACCCTACACAGAGCAGTGTCCCCAATCACTGCCCTGGGGCATTGGAATATTTTTTTAGACCAGAAGAAAGAGTGCCTCCTACTGGCCCTCCAACACCACTTCCAGCAGCATCTGATCTCCCATCCAGGGACAGACCAGGACCAATGCTGCTTAGCTTCAGAAGCAAGCCAGCAGTGGGATGCAGTGGGATTTATCCATAGCAATGAAGCAATGTGAAGAGGGCATGACAAAACTTATTCCCCCTCAGGAGATAAAAAAGATTTGGCATGGGTCCTCAGATCCTCAAAAGGTTCTACAGCTGCACCATCAAGAGCATCCTAACTGGTTGCATCACTGCCTGGTATGGCAACTGCTCGGCCTCTGACCGCAAGGCACCACAGAGGGTAGTAGGAATGGCCCAGTACATCACCGTGGCCAAGCTTCCTGCCATCCAGGACCTCTATACCGGGCAATGTCAGAGGAAGCCCTAAAAATGGTCAAAGACTCCAGCCACCCTAGTCATAGACTGTTCTCTTTGCTACCGCACGGAAAGCAGTACTGGAGCGCCAAGTCTCAGTCCAAGAGGCTTCTAAACAGCTTCTACCCCCAAGCCATAAGACGCTTGAACATCCACACACACCACTGCTACTCTCTGTTGTCATCTACGCATACTCACTTTAATAACACTACCTACATGTACATACTACCTCAATTAACCGGTGCCCCCGCACATTGACTCTGTACCCCTGTATATAGTCTCCCTATAGTTATTTTACTGCTGCTCTTTAATTACTTGTTACTTTTATCTCTTATTCTTATCTATATATTTTTTAAACTGCATTGTTGGTTATGGGCTCGTCATTAAGCATTTCACTGTAAGATCTACAACTGTTGTATTCGACACATGTGACTAATACAATTTGATTTGATTTGACAGATGTTTTCTGTAAGAACAACTAACCCCCAAGCGCTACACCAAAGAGAATTCGCTTAAATAGTGTTTACAATATGTGTGTTTGTTTTCAGTTGATCACTTCTGTCAGATAGGTTGCCTACAGAGAAATGAAACAACTAGGAGAGAGGTGTTGTAGCCTAGTGGTTAGAGCGTTGGACTAGTAACCGAAAGGTTGCAAGTTCACATCCCCGAGCTGATAAGGTACAAATCTGTCGTTATACCCCTGAGCAGGCAATTAACCCACTGTTCCTAGGCTGTCATTGAAAATAATAATTTGTTCTTAACTGACTTGCCTAGTAAAATAAAGGTAAAAAAAAAAAATTGCAGTCATTTTTTATTTGAGAAAAAAATTGGAGTGAAAACGAAAAGCCATACATTAGATAATAGTGAATAATAATGCCAAGACAAGTGTTATGATATGGTAGCCTAACCAACCTGATGGTGAATACCTATCTATAGCCTACCATCACACTTTAAGCTCCTTTGGGCAAGTTCTGTAGTACCATGGAGAGGCAAGTTCTGTAGTACCACGGAGAGCTCCCGTGGTGCTTAATTTATCCATGAGCTTGCATTCCAGCCAGCTTTCTGGTCATCACTTGTTACTACAGCCACAAATGTATAAACCCCGCCTATTTAAACTATTTATTTTCTTGAAATACTATTTTAAACCTAACCCTAACGTTAACCCTAACATTAACCACACTGCTACCCTTATCCCCAACCCTAACATTTAATTAAGACCAAAAAAGCACATTTTCATGAATTTCATGAATTTTGTTTTTATGAATTTCGGGGATTTAGACCATTTTTACTTTGTGGCTGTGGTAACAAGTGACAACTCACGTTCCTCGATCGTATTTTATGCACAGTTCCCATTGGTTAAAGAGAGCACAGGTAACACCCCATGCCGTACCTAATTCTTAACAGAAACTGTCACTCATTTGGATTCCTATGTTGCGAGCTGGCTGGTGGGAAAGCGAAGTGGCAATATTCATCTGTGACAACGCTACAGGGGAAAAGACGTGTCCTCCGAAATTAATTATTTCTGGGATTTTGCACATACGCTCGTTGAATCGCCGTCTGCATGTTGTCCAGTCAGAAAGGTAAGGGGATATGGGTGTTTCGTTGTGTATTATGCAAGTGCATAGATGACAGGTTGTCCAACAGGCTTATGTAGCCTATGTAAATTGAATAACAATATTCTGGGGAATGCATTCTCACGATGCTTATGTCTAGATGACACCGCTTCTGGCTGGTTGGTTGCCTATACACTACTGGGAATTTAGCAAAAGACAGAAGTTAGGCCTATGTAATAGCATTGACTTGAGGCACACTGTGCCTTAGATAACGAAGATTAACTGAGCATTACTGATTAGACTGATGCTCCAATGTGGAGGGAGACTTTGTGTGTAAAATATGATGATGGGAATATTTGATTCAAACCTACCTCATGTGGAATCAGGAATGGGGATGGGGTAAATGATTTGTGTGGTCTTTATACCTGATTTGTGAACAAAATAGTGCATCTGCCCTGGTTGCAAACATGGGTTGTCTGAGAAATCTCAGAATGCCTTATTCATCCTGCTGAGCTAAACCTTAGTTGTTAGGTCTGTGGGTTAAAAAGATGCTTCTGATCCACCCCATTATAAATACATAACCACTGCAGTGAATAGGACTACTATAAACACTAACATGTAGGTAGCCTATACTGTCGTGTGACGTAGAGGGAAATTGTCCAGCAGACTGTGTGTACTGTTGTGTGTCTGTTAGGCAAACTGTCGGCTGTTTCCTTTGCCTTTGATGCTTCATCAGTCGGAGCACATTAAACATTTCTCTGACATGTCTTGGATAAAAGCTGCTTTGAAGTTTTCAGATTAGATAATAGAGGAGGCACAATGCAGCGGAAATGGCTCTTGTCACTGTTCAAAGAACGTAATGGGCCAAACGTCGGCTTCGTCCTGGATGCATCTTTTATCCATACCCAAAGCACTATGAAATCAAGGCACTTCATCATTTCTTAATCCGTTTTCTTTTTTTCTATTTTGTAGATCATTGCATTTATTCAAAAAGTCGCCTCAATGAGATTCATGGTGAGGTATAGACCATAGAGCTGAATAGAACACGTGTATGTGTAACAGTATAACTTCAGTCCGACCCCTCTCGGGCACGAACCAGGGACCCTCTGCGCATATCAACAACTGACACCCACGAAGCATCGTTACCCATCGCTCCACAAAAGCTATCGCCCTTGCAGAGCAAGAGGAACCACTACTTCAAGGTCTCAGAGCAAGTGACGTCACCGAGTGAAACGCTATTAGCGCACCACCGCTAACTAGCTAGCCATTTCACATCCGTTACATATGCTACATGTAATGTAGAATATCATCTTCTTTAATCTGTTTTCATTGCCCTGGCTGGAACTCACTACCGAATTTATGCTTTGATGATGCATCATGTATAGGATACTGATTATTGGACTTACTTAGTACAATGAATGTGTCACTAGTGATATCTTGTCCAAGTGATTTTATTTGGTGTGTGTGTGCTCCCGGGAGTAATTATAGCGGTGTGAAAACACCTCTCTCCATTTGTACAGTGTCATGGTAACTTATTTGGCACCCTGAGGATATGTGTGTGTGTGTGTGTGTGTGTGTGTGTGTGTGTGTGTGTGTGTGTGTGTGTGTGTGTGTGTGTGTGTGTGTGTGTGTGTGTGTGTGTGTGTGTGTGTGTGTGTGTGTGTGTGTGTGTGTGTGTGTGTGTGTGTGTGTGTGTGTGTGTGTGTGTGTGTGTGTGTATACACATGTAGGCCAGAAGAACAGACTTGATGTCTCGCCTCTTACAGAGGGCTTTTTCCTTCTCTTCCATCACAAACAGGGCACAAAACCAGTGTTTCCCCTCAGAGTTTCTTTTCAGCAGTGGTAGCAGAGTTAGGCTACTAAATGTATATTTGGGAAACACTGAAATAACATTTGTATTTGTATTTATTAAGGCAGTTATATACAACTTCAAATATTACATGGCATTACAATTCAGAAAACTTTACCCAATACATTTAGAATGTTCCTTTTAGGCCACTACTCCACTATCACATATTTACAATACAACATTTATGTATATGTGTGTGAATAGTGAGTGTCTTATCATGTGTAGCGTAGCACCCCGTATTATCGGCATATTCGGCATATTCAACTACATTGTTGGTTAAGGGCTTGTAAATAAGCATTTCACTGTAAGGTCTATCTATACCTGTTGTATTCGGAGCATGTGACAAATACAATTTGATTTGATTTGTTTATATTATATATTACATATATATAATATATTACCTTCAACAGTGTAATCTTGTGATCAAGCCATCAATGTTTTGTGATTATTGGTATTATTTATAAATAATTATTGGTTAAAATGTTAGCTAATGGGTTAGTAATTAGCATGCTTGACATTTCAGTGGAAATACTACTACTATCAGCTTTTTGATAAGCAGTTTAGCAAAAAAAACAAGTCCCGTATTATCGGCATACGGTCACCATTTATTGGCCACCTTACTATTTTGTTCAATTGCAAGATATACCCGTTTAATTATGTTACCAACTTCGTATCCGAAATGTTTACTAGATAGTTGACTAGTTGGCTAGTCTTCTGGTAAAAAAATATATACTTGCCTATATTTCAGAGGTAAAAAGTTGGATATTAAATGATGTGTGGTCTGTCGCACAGTCGATTTTTACAATATAGAGCGTGTCCCACAAAATGTGTATATATATATAACTTTTTGAAAACTCTCAAAACCTAATTTTGCAATAAACATTGATGGTCAGCTAGCTTGAAGGGTTTATTTCGTCACAAAACTTACTGTTATTGTCACGCCTTGGTCTGCGATCTTGATATAACGTGCTGCATGAGTTACAACTGAACGCCAATCCTTAAATAAGGTGTATTTGTATCCCTTTTTTAAATCTGATTCTACTGCTTGCATCAGTTACCCGATGTGTAATAGAGTTCCATGTAGCCATGGCTCTATGTAGTACTGTTTGCCTCCCAGGGTCTGTTCTTGACTTGGGGATTGCGACGAGACCATGGCATGTCTTGTGGGGTATGCACGGGTGTCTGAGCTGTGTGCTAGTTGTTTAAACAGACACCTCAATGCATTCATCACGTCAACACTTCCTACAAAACAAGTATAGATGAAGTCAATCTCTCCTCCACTTTGAGCCATGCGAGATTTACATGCATTTTTATTTATGTTAGCTCTCCATTAACATTTAAGTGCCAGCCCTGTTCTGAGCCAATCATAATTTTCTGAGGTCCCTCTTTGTGGCACCTGACCACAGGGCTGAACAGTAGTCCAGGTGTGACAAAACTAGAGCCTTTAGGACCCCTGCCTTGTTGATAGTGTTGTTTAAAAGGCAGAGGAGCACATGGACAGACTTCTCCCCATCTTAGCTACTGTTGTATCATCATGTTTTGTCCATGACAGTTTACAATCCAGGGTTACTCCAAGCAGTTAAGTCACCTCAACTTAAATAAGTTAAATAATTGGCCTAGACAGCTGCCCTGGGGAATTCCTGATTCCATTTGGATTATGTTGGAGAGACTTCCATTAAAGAACACCCTCTGTGTTCTGTTGGACAGGTAACACTTTAATAACAATATAGTAGGGTGTGTAAAGCCATAACAAATACATTTATCCATCAGCAGACTATGATTGATAATGTCGAAAGCTGTACTGAAGTCTAACAAAACAGCTCCCACAATCTTCGTATCATCAATTTCTCTCATTCAATCATCAGTCATTTGTGGAACTGCCGTGCTTGTTGAATGCCCTTCCCTATAAGTGTGCTGAAAGTCTGTTGTCAACTTGTTTACAGTAAAACAGCATTGTATCTGGTTAAACACAATTTTTTCCAAACATTTTCTAAAGGTTGGTAACAGGCTGATTGATCAGTTATTTGAGCCAGTAAAGGGGGCTTTACTATTCTTGGGTAGCGGAATTATGTCAAATAGGAGTGGCAATATTGTCTGCTGCTATTTGTTTTTTTCACTTCTTCCACAATAACTTCACAAAATCCAAAATTACAATGCTTGTCTTTCATAATTTAATAAATTATACTTGGATGTGTAGTGCCAGCGTTTGTTGCTGGAATGTCATGCCTAAGTTTACTAATCGTGCCAATGAAAAAATCATTAAAGTAGTTGGCAATATCAGTGGGTTTTGTAATGAAGGATCCTTCTGATTCAATGAATGATGGAGCTGAGTTTGCCTTTTTGCCCAAAATGTCATTTAAGGTGCTCCAAAGCTTTTTATTATCATTCTTTATTTATATTTGTTTCATACTATAATTCTTCTTCTTTTTATTCAGTTTAGTCACATGATATCTCAAATTGCAGTACGTTTGCCAATCGGTTGTGCAGCCAGAGTTATTTGCCATTCCTTTTGCCTCATCCCTCTCAACCATAATATTATTCAATTCCTCATCAATTCACAGGGATTTAACAGTTTTACAGTCATTTTCTTAATGGGTACTTGCTTACTAGTAACTGGAATAAACAATTTCATAAATGTGTCAAGTGCAGCATCTAGTTGCGCCTCATTACACATCACAAACCAACAAATATGATTTACATCAACAACATAGGAATCATTACAAAACCTTTTGTATGTCCTCTTATCACTATTTTAGGCCCAGCCTTTGGAACTTTGGTTTTCCTAGACTCTATTGTAATCACTACGTCCAATGGATTTGTATACTGCTTTCAAGCAAATTTCTGCAGCATTAGGAGAGATATGATCAATACATGTTGATAATTTAATTCCTCTGCTGTTTGTAACTACCCTGGTAGAATGACTGATAACCTGAACCAGATTGCATGCACTAGTTACAGATTAAAGCTTTTTATTGAGTGGTCAGCTTGATTAAAGCCTGTCGCTATTTAAATCACCCAGGTAATATACCTCTCTGCTGATATCACATACATTATCAAGCATTTCACACGTGTTATCCAGATATTGACTGTTAGCACTTGGTGGTCTATAGCAGCATCCCACCAGAATTGGCTTATGTGAGGCAGATGAACCTGTAGCCATATTAGTTCAACAGTATTTAACATGAGATCCTATCTAAGCTTTACAGGAATGTGGTTCTGAATATAAACAATAACACCTCCACCTTTGGCATTTCTGACTTTTCTGTAGATGTTATAACCATACATTGATACTACTGTATTATCAAAAGTATTATCTAAGTGAGTTTCAGAGATTTTCAGAAAATGAATTTCATCTCTTACTAGCAAATAATTAATTGTATGAACCTAGTTTCTTAAGCTACATATGTTAATGTGGGCTATATTTAGCACTTTTCTGTGATGCTTGATTGTATTCATTGCTTTTACTGGGAAGCTTAGCAGAAGTAGACATGCTCATGTTTTTTATGTTAGTGCCTGGTGAGCTGCACACAGTGGACTTCCTACTAAGGCACACCGCCTCAGTGCTAACAGTATAACTCTAGTTCATAGGCACATGAATACAGTGTGCAATAGCTGTAGGATCAGCAGAGGCATTCAGGGCATTTAGAGGGACATAAATTAGGTTACTTATGTTGTGTCTTTTAATGCCCCTGGGATAATGTACATTTTATAAAGCATTATAAAACTCAGCAACACAATGGTAGGGATTAACAGAGCTGGGCTTCATAATGACTTCATAACCTCAGCCTCAAAATGCTTTGAAAGGATACAGGAACCCATTTTTTGGGGGTGGATCCCATCCTCCTTATAAACAAGCTTTGTTTCCTGAAGGTATATCAAAATGGTCAATAAATGTTACATCCACAGAGCTGCAATAGTCTTGTAGTCAGTTATGGAGGGATACGAGTCTGATGAAACATTCAATGCCACGTCTGTTGGCGTCAAGCAGAGACCCAAACAGTTCTTTAAAATCCATCTTTAGCTGTTCTGAGCTGCCCTTCATAATGTCATTGAAGTCCACATGAACTATGATAGACTCAATTTCCTGTTGCAGGTCTAAAATGTTTGGGAGCAGCTAATCGATGTCCTGTTGCAGGTTTAAAATGTTTGGGAGCAGCTTATTAATGTTCTGTTGCAGGTTTAAAATGTTTGGGAGCAGCTTATTAATGTTCTGTTGCAGGTTTAAAATGTTTGGGAGCAGCTTATTGATATCCTGTTGCAGGTCTAAAATGTCTGGGAGCAGCTAATCGATGTCCTGTTGCAGGTCTAAAATGTCTGTGAGCAGCTTATTGATGTCCTGTTGCAGGTTTAAAATGTTTGGGAGCAGCTTATTGATGTCCTGTTGCAGGTCTAAAATTTTTGGGAGCAGCTTATTGATGTCCTGTTGCAGGTCTAAAATTTTTGGGAGCAGCTTATTGATGTCCTGTTGCAGGTCTAAAATGTTTGCGAGCAGCTTATTGATGTCCTGTTGCAGGTCTAAAATGTTTGGGAGCAGCTTATTAATGTCCTGTTGCAGGTCTAAAATGTTTGGGAGCAGCTTATTGATGTCCTGTACTCGTGATCCTGGATAACACAAAGTTTTTGCTCCAGTGACAGGCATTTCTCATCATTGAACTGCCCAATACAATGGCCGGAGAACAGAATGGAGAAATCCGCCCATTTCTAACCCTCACACAATTTGTTGAACCCTTCACAGGCCAATGAGAAGGACAGCATACATCCTCTGCTCCTGACAATAGGTCTACAGCAGGCATTTGATCACAAATAAGGATGAAACAGCCTATAGAGAGGAGGTCAGAGACCTGGTCGTGTGGTGCCAGAACAACAACCTCTCCCTCAACGTGATCAAGACAAAGGAGATGATTGTGGACTACAGGAAAAGGAGGACCGTGCACAACCCCATTCTCATCGATGGGGCTACAGTGGAGCAGGTTGAGAGCTTCAAGTTCCTTGGTGTCCACATCACCAACAAACTATTGTTATCCAAACACTCTAAGACAGTTGTGAAGATGGCACGACAAAGCCTATTCCCCCTCAGGGGACTGAAAAGATTTGGCATGGGTCCTCAGATCCTCAAAAGGTTTTACAGCTGCACCATTGAGAGCATCCTGACAGGTTGCATAACTGCCTGCTCTGGCAACTGCTAGGCCTCTGACCGCAAGGTACTACAGAGGGTAGTTACTATGGCCCAGTTCATCACTTTTGCCAAGCCTCCTGCCATCCGTGGACTTCTATACCAGGCGGTGTCAGAAGAAGGACCTAAAACTTGTTAAACATTTACATTACATTACATTACATTTAAGTCATTTAGCAGACGCTCTTATCCAGAGCGACTTACAAATTGGTGCGTTCACCTTATGACATCCAGACTCCAGCCACCCTAGTCATAGACTGTTCTTTCTGCTACCGCACAGCAAGCTGTAACGGAGCGTCAAGTATAGGTCGAAAAGGCTTCTTAACAGCTTCTACCCCCAAGCCATAAGACTCCTGAACAGCTAATCAAAGGGCTACCCAGACCCATCTATGTACAGTCACTTTGTCTCTACCTACATGTACATATTACCTCAATTACCTTGACTAACAGGTGCCCCCGCACATTGACTCTGTACTGGTGCCCATATATTGCCTCGCTATTGTTATTTTACTGCTGATGTCTAATTATTTGTAATTAAACTTTAATAAATTTTAACATTTTTTACTCATCTATTTTTACTTCACTTTTTTTTCTTAAAACTTCTTAAAGCATTGTTGGTTAAGGGCTTGTAAGTAACCATTTCCCTGTAAGGTCTACACTTGTATTCAGTGTGTGACAAATAAAATTAGAATTTATTAAAAAAAATATTTAACCTTTATTTAACTAGGCAAGTCAGTTTTTGATTTGATTTGATTCAAGTTCAAATCTTATTCTGATCAGCTCTTCACCCCATCCTACGGGGACGGGAACTGGGTTTAAAAATAAATATATATGTAAATATAGGACAAAACACACATCACGACTAGAGAGACAACACAACACTACATAAAGAGAGACCTAAAGACAACAATGTAGCAAGGCAGCAACACATGACAACACAGCATGGTAGCAACACAACATGACAACAACATGGTAGCAACACAACATGGTAGCAGCACAAAACATGGTACAGACATTATTGGGCACAGAACTCAGCACAAAGGGAAGGAAGGTAGAGACAACAATACATCACGCAAAGCAGCCACAACTTTCAGTAAGAGTGTCCATGATTGAGTCTTTCTGATCCTAACTGATCAAAATCCTCTATCCTCTGAAGGTGTTTCATATGATTGTTCTAATCAAGTCTGCTGGGTTATTGTTCACGTCCTCTGTTCTTTATCTGGAATGTTCACAGAGATATGGTCATTCTGATGGTGTGGATGACCACTTGTGTCTGTCTAGTCTATATCTCTACGTTCATTTGTCAGTAATGCTTTATTTTACAATCCTGATTCAGATGGATTTTACCTTATTGTTTTTGTGGATACTTTCTGAGAATTACTTCAAGCCTGGCAATGGCAGTATAATAAAAGTAATAATACTGTAGTTTATGAACATGTATACCAGGTGTATGCTATTTGTCTTTACTTGGTCACATTTACATAGCCTATGGATGATCTGTTCTGTTGACAAACAGTAAAAACAGCACTGATAATACCCCAGGCCTTGTGTACCTCACAAGGCCTGTAGAAATGCCCATATAATGTTGCTTTGGCCGGGAATCCGTGACTCAGAGCAAATGGTTGGGAATTAGAACATTGTATGTGTGTATAACCCCAAGAGGTGTGTGTCCAATAGAAGGGGTTATAGAAGTAGGGGGATTGGGGTAAGTCCTTTTTGGAAATGTGAAATATTTGTCCAACAGATTCCAGAGAGGCCTGTCTGTCTGTTCCTTGGGCCCACAGCCCCTATTGTCCCTGTCCTTTGACCACTCAGCTCTTTATTCTCCACTACTTTGCGTCTCAATTAACACACAGAGGATCTTTGTGTGGCCAGAGTGCTGTGTGCGTGCGTATGTCTGTTAGTGTTTGTGTGTGCGTGTGTGTGTGTGTGTGTGTGTGTGTGTGTGTGTGTGTGTGTGTGTGTGTGTGTGTGTGTGTGTGTGTGTGTGTGTGTGTGTGTGTGTGTGTGTGTGTGCGTGCGTGCGTGCGTGCGTGCGTGCGTGCGTGTGTGTGTGTGTGTGTGTGAAAGAGATAAAATGACAGTGAAAATTACAGACATACACAGGCAGACCAGGAGAGAGAATGCAGAGAGAGGGAGCGAGAGAGAACTCAGAGAGAGAGAGATAAAAAGAAAGAGAAAGTGAGGGAGAAGAGAATTTTACCCAGAGGAATAGGAGGATCCCTTTCATAAAGAGCATTTCCCCATAGCTACCTGGCGTTGTGAGCTGCAGTACCAGTGTCCCTCTCAAGTAAAGGACATCCTCTCATACAACTGGTAGCCTACATGTAGGTAGAGTGCAGTGTACTTCAGATCTGTGTTACGTGCTCTGTATCAATTCTTATGTTATGGTTATCATCATTGTTATTGCAGAATAAAGGAAGAGGATGTGATGCTAGGAGCCTGATCAGAAGAGGTTGGACCAGCTCTCTACCACTAATCACCTTAAAGGATCCTTAGCCACTGTCTGCTGCTATTGGACTGGTGAGTTGACATGTAGCCTCCTCTCCACATGGCTTGTGAATGTCTATTGCCGTGCTGATTTCATCCGATGTAGGTAGTACCATAAAAAAAGGTAGCATCATTTAGCTAGACAGTTAGACAGCTCTCTCTCTCTCTCTCTCTCTCTCTCTCTCTCTCTCTCTCTCTCTCTCTCTCTCTCCCCCTCTCTCCCTCTCTACATAACAGTGGATGGTTCATTATCATGGTCCAGTCAACATAGTTGTTGTGAAGATGGGGAGGGGTAGCCTGTGTCTGTTATAAAAAGATCTTCTGCGTTTTTGTTGTTCAGGCTCTGGTCTTTTCCCATCTTGTTTACTGTCTGGTAATATGGTCAAGTGCAAAGAAAGAACTAGCAAAGCTGCACCTGGCTCAAAACAGAGCATCACGCCTTGCCCTTAACTGCACATACAGAACTAACATCAACAACATGCATGCCAGTAAAAACAGCACTGACAACACAAGGCCTGTAGAAATGCCCATATGATGTTGTTTTGGCCGGGACTCCCTGACTCAGAGCAAAGGGGTGGGGATTAGAACATTGTATGTGTGTATAACCCCAAGAGGTGTGTGTCTTTAACCCCAATAGAAGGGGTTATAGCAGTAGGGGGATTGGGGTCAGTCCTTTTTGGAAATGTGAAATGTTTGTCCAACTGGTTGAGGGTTGACAAGAGATAAACTGCTTCTCTTCTATTTTTTCATGAGTATTTTCAGAGTGTCTGCATAATCAAACAGCTTACAGCTCAGACACCCATACATACCCCACAAGACATGCCACCAGGGGTCTCTTCACAGTCCCAATTCACGGCAACGAACAATATTATACAGAGCCATGATCACCCTTCCACCTCGAATACTCCAGCAAACCTCAACATTACTTTGAATTTTCAATTTAAAGCTTGATTCAGTTTTCTTGTTTTTAAATCAACAAACTTAACACATTCCACATTCCCAGAGGTGGCAGACATAAATGAAATAATCCAATAAATAACAAACAAACCAACTTGCAGCAGCACAATCTGTGATCATGTTATCTATGTCCATCTTTAGCTGAGACAACGAGCAAATTATTCGTTTTACGGCACCTTACAAAACATGCATGTACACACATATTTCCTTAGTCACCCCATTCACTCTGTCATTTGAAATATAGTTGAGTAGTGGAGACCAGAGTCGATCAAACCTGGGATGTCTGTTGTGGAGGTCATAACTGAGCTTTTCAAAGGAAGAAAGTCAACGATCTGTTCAATCCACATTTTAAATGTAGGAGAGGAATTAGAAGTATGTGATAGTCATAAACAAATGTTCTCTGTCTGAATCAAGAACAAAGTCCTGCTGGGCATTAAGAAGATAGATACACAGGGTCATATCAAACTGTACATTCAATATTTTCTGTGCAGAAGTATGTATAGATTGCCAAAATCTGGTAATCGCTCTACAACTCCAAAATACATGCATATAGGTTCCACTTTCAGAGGTACATCTTTTACAAGCTGGATAAATGTCTGTATTCATTCTATGGAATCTCACTGGGGTATGATAACAGTTTTACAAAAATGTGTAATTATAATCTTTCATTTTTATATTAGTAGAGGAGCAGTATCCTGCCGCAAAAACATCCGCCCATAGCTCATCACTGACAAAGGTCCATTTCCCAGATGACTTTCAAAGGAGGAGCCCACATTCTCAGAAAGGAGTCTGTAGATATATGAGAATTAGCCTTTGATGTATTGTGCTGTAGCAAGAAGGGTCTCAACCTCATTCAGCTGAGCTCTAAACCTCCCCTTGGAAGTGAATGAGGAAATTACGTGTGTAATTTGAAGATAAATATAAAAAAAATGTTTCTTGGCACAGTGAATTCACTGCAGAGCTCTTGAGAGTATTTCAGTGTAGTTATGTTCTGATGAAACAGGTCTGAAAGGGTCCTGATCCCTAGAAGATGCCAAAGATGAAAGTTGGCATCACTCAGGGTTTTTGGCAAGTCTGGCTTGCATTCTATAGGCGAGTGAGAGCATATCTGGGAGGAAATGCCAAGGTATTTCCTACAGTCCTTCCATGCTACTAGGGTTTTGTAAATCACAAAGTTTTTGGGTATGTTTCCCACTTCATTAAAGTTATTAATGAATATAATTGAGCATAGGGGCAATGAACCACAGGATTGGGTTCTGAATCTACTTTGAATCTTGCAGCCGAAACGCGTCAGTTTTTAAACTTTGTTTCCATTGAACATGCCATACAAATAAAGGCATGTTAATTAAATATATGAAGAGTGCTTTGGTCCTCCTTTCTTTTTGATGACCACATTGAATCTTGTCTGTTTGTGATCCATGTTGCAGATTTGGGCAGACCTGTAGTACAATTGAAAGCAGGGAAGGGCAAGACCACCATTAGATTCCGGTTTCGATTGAGTGTAGAACTTGATCCTAGGTTTTTTATTGCCCCATATACATTTGGTGATACTTTGGTTGTTTGTTTTGGAAAAAGAAACTGGGAGATACCATGGGAGCATCTGAAATAAATAGTTCAATCTAGGGAGGATGTTCATATGGATGACATTGATTCTTTCCGACTAAACTAATTGGGAGGGAGATCCAGGTTCGGAGATCATTCTTGATTCGATCCAGGAGTGAGAGATATTTTGAATTGAAAAGCCAATTCAGATCTGGTGTTACAAAAATTCCAAGGTATTGAAACCCCTGTGTCTTCCATTGGAACAGCCAAAGTGTCTCCATAGAGCTGGTGAGTGATAGGGCAAACAATGGACTTGTTAAAATGTATCTGAGCAATTGTGTATGAATTGGGAGGGAGGGATTTCTCAGGGTTGGATATGTAGAGCAAGACATCATCCTGTTGAGCGACATCTTGTGCTGAAGGCCGCCTGCAGAAACCCCTCAACTCTGCTTAAGGCTCTGCCCCCAACAAGTAGAGCAGGGGGGACAGCGAGCATACTTGTCTTGTGCATGTCCCAAAGGGAATCTGTCAGAGTTCAGTCCGTTAGTAGACACCATTGCATTTGGATGAGAATATAGGTACTTAAACCATCTAATAAAGTTTGTGCCCATATTGAACTTTTCTAAGACTGAGAACAGAAAGCTCCACTCCATCCTGTCGAACGACTTCTCAGCATCCAGTGAAGCCAACAGGACAGGGGTCTTCTGTGCGTTTACTTGATCAATAATATCAAAAGACAGTGAATGTTTTCAGAAGATTATCTGTCTCTAATAAATCCAGTTTGGTCCACTTTTATTATTTTGGGATGAACAGTGTTTAGTCTTTTGGCAAGACATTTGGTAATTATTTTGTAGTTGAAATCCAACAAGCTTATGGGCCGGAAGGATGAACAGGATAGAGGGTCCTTGTCTTTTTTGAGCAACACTGTAATGTGGGCTGTGTACATAGAGTCTGGGAGAACTCCGTTTTAGCAAAAATCCTCCAGCATTGAAGATAGGGCGGAGCTGGGGCCAAAAAGCTTTGTAGAACTCTGGAGAATCCATCTGGGCATGGGGACTTATTAGGTGAGATGGAGTTGAGATTTTCTTGATTGGTCTCTGATAGTTTGGTAGCGAGATTTCCTCTATGAAGGAATGGAGTTCTGCATCTGTATGTTTTCTCTCAGAAGTATATAATTTGCAGTAAAAATCATGAAAAGTGAAATATATCTTATTTGGATCAAATGTGACCTTGTCATCTGCTGTTTGGATTTACCCATGATTGTACGCTTTGATTGCTTTTTTTTTTTGAAACGGTATGCAAGCAATCTGCTACTGCTATACTTATGCTATTTCTGTTTCGTAAAGAAAACGTTTTCTTTTCTGTCTCGAGTATAGTCCAGGTTTAGTTTGGCTGGCTGCTTTAAGTTGACTCCAGGAGGCGCTGTCTGGGGATTGTTTATTTACTTTTATGCAGCGTTCCAGCTCCCTCTCAGGATCTAACCGGTGCTTTTATTGCTTTTTCTTAGAGGAAGCATATTGTGGCCAGAGAAACAGGAGAGTCTTTTTTGTCTTGTGTGTAGTTGTCTAACCATGTAGTGACCAATGTACAGAATGGTTCATTTGATAAAATGAAGGTGTTGAATTTCCAGCTCTTTGACATTGGTTGTTTTTACAGTGGACAAAGGCATGTTCTGAAAGTGCTATGGGTCCAATTGTATAAGTGGCAGAATTTATTAAAATGTTTGGGATGAAAGTGTAATCTATACGAGAGTAGGTGTTATGGATATTTGAGTAGTGTTTATAGTCCATAGATAAGCCATTAGTCACTCTCCAGATATCTATCAGTCCCAATTTTTTAGTAAGACAGTTCAACATCTTTGCCGATCTCGGGTTTGTAGTGGGGACTTGAGATGATTTGTCGAGAGTTGAGTTGAAGGTACAATTAAAATCTCTAGCCAGCACTCCAAAGGAAACACACAGGGCTATATTTTTTTGGACATGAAGGCAGCAGTATCTGTGTTAGGGACATATATATTTAAGATAGTAGTTAAATTATTTGAGTAAATCTCCCCTCTGGATCAGATATGTTTTTGTAAATTTTGAATGGAACATGCTAGCTGTGCCTCCTCAGATTTGGACCTGTCAGATATGAATTTTAAATTTTTGTGCCAAAAAATTTTTGATGATAAGTTGAACATTTGCTTAGTCTTAAAAAACAAGTTCAGTGATGAGTACTGACCCAAAATACAAAGAACATTACATTTTAAAAGAAAGAAGACATAAAATGACGTCATCAGTTTCACACCCTCTCCCAGCATTACAATGGCGTAGTATTCGGTCCTTGTTTCACTCCCCACATAAACTACATTCCAATAAAGGATATACTTCTCTCTGCTAATGGAATCCAACCAAAACATTCTTATCTGTTTGAAAACCTATCTTATCCCTCCTTCCTCAACTTTCCCAGGAGACACAGACACAATTAATTTCTGCTTACATTTTTAGTAACAGTACAATTAAGAACTCATACTTTTCAAATAAAAACATAATAGTATTAGCATGAATGTTTGTATACATAATTGATCATCTAAACATCACAGAGTCTGCATGTTTGTCTCTTGAAATAGCGCAATGTTTGATTTTTCCTTTCTGAGAACATATTTTATATTTTTCTGTTTAATTGCATGATCGAGCCCGTGGAAGTTCCATGTCAGTAGATTTAAGGTACTAGTCAACGTCATCGTACAGTATTCAAACTGTAGTGCAAGTCAGCTCTGCGTATTCGTCGATAATAGTTACAGCTGCAATCACATCAAATTAAAATAAATGGTGTACATAAAATAGCAATCTCTGAACACCCCAGCCGAATTCCCAACAACTCAGTCACAAAGAACGGGAACAGTTCGCAACACACAACGTCTCCCAAGAGAAACAAAAAGTCTCATCCTCTCCATTAAATGAGTGACAATGTAGCCCCCGTCCAGACCACACGAAAAAAGAGAGGGAGGAATAAAGTACATAAAATCAATATCCCAGCCTACAAATACATCCCCCATATGATATAGGGCGAATCATTTGGAATTAAAACACAGAAATTTGTGAACAAAAGTTTAATAGAACACAGTTATTCCTTCGCTCCTATATTCAAGGTCCTCTGTTTTCTCATCCAGATGCTCTATTTGCTATTGTTTCCATGGCATCTGCCAGTGAGCCTCATCTAGGTACTCCACGTGTATGGTTATCTTGTTGTTGATGTCAATCACACTGAGCTGAGAGTTAATGCCATCTAGTTTGATGTTGAGTTCTGTACGTTGGGATCTCAGCTCAGAAAGGATGTCTTCAAGAGAGGATTTTTTTTAAAGGCACACGTAGCCTACATCTCAATACATACACACAAACTATCTAGGTCAAATAGTGGAGAGGCGTTGTGCCGCGAGGTGTTGCTTTATCTGTGTTTTTAAACCAGGTGTGCTGTTTATTTGAGCAATATGATATTGAACGGAGTTCCATGCATTAATGACTCTATATAAGAACATAATCCAGAATAGAGACAAACATGCTCACTGTCCATCACCAAGCAACCAAGTGGAGTTGTCAATCATACTCTAAACACAAACATTTCCAATTGATTTACTGAGGTGACTTTTTTAAATATAATCTGTACTCTCCAGTGTATTAGCTGCTAAATAAAATGCATAAACAACTCATTTTCAGTGTGTGTGTGTGTGTGTGTGTGTGTGTGTGTGTGTGTGTGTGTGTGTGTGTGTGTGTGTGTGTGTGTGTGTGTGTGTGTGTGTGTGTGTGTGTGTGTGTGTGTGTGTGTGTGTGTGTGTGTGTGTGTGTGTGTGTGTGTGTGTGTGTGTGTGCCTATGTTTTGCACCACATGTGTGTGTGTGTTTGCGTGTCTCACATATGTTTTGCAGAACAGTGTGCCGTGTCTGCTGTCACAAAAAGGCTAATTTGCAGAACAGTGTCCTTTTAGCCTCCCTCAGATCAATGGCTAGATATTCATGCCAGAGAGACACAGGAAGGAAGGGAGGTGTTTGAAGGTTGGGCAGACGGGAGAGCTCACAAAGGGAATCACTTTGATTTGCTATGCTCCACCTCCACTTCTCCCCTTCAGTAGAAACACGTGATATCCTGTATTGCGATATCACTCATTATAATGAGGTGTTTATAGAAGATTATTATTATTTAGATTGGTTATGGCTGCTGAATTGCACGACAGTTGTATATCCTTGAAATTCAAACTAAGATAGTCAATGCCAAGGATTGGACTGAAAACCTTCATATACAGGCATCCCTCATCTATTGACTTAGTGATTCCGCTTGGTTTTGTCTGTGAAGGTGTATGCCTGGTCATGTCTGAGATACATCAGTGTTGTATTAGAGACCACCAGTCTGGTTGTGTGGTGCTTAGGCTGATGATAGAGGAACTAACCCCCACCTATGGTGGAGAGCATCAGGCTGCATTACTTCAGGATGCGTTACTTCTGCTCATTTAGAAGCTATAGGGGTTATAGTTAGTGATGGGAGAAAATTGATTACATTACATATTACAATATTATTAGGGACAATATTATATTGATACTGTGACTCCATGTATCACAAATATGTTTTGCAAAGCTTTGTTAGCCAGTGCTAATCAAATGTACCTGAATGAAATTTGAATGAGTTACATTTTTTGAATGAATTAAATTGTATTTTTGTGTCAAATCTCCAATTGGCAACCCATCCCTTATGGGATGAATTTACACATAAACAAACATTACAATGATCCACTATGGTAATTAAATGATAATTCTTATTCCAGTGTTCTCTGCTTTCGCATCGCATAAAGAGTAAAACATTTAAAAATTCAATAAAGAAAAAGTAAGGTAAAAATCAATACATAATAGTAAATGACATCCCTAGAGCAGTGAAATAATACACTGTACATACGTACATATAACTCAACGCAACGCAACGGAAAAAAATAAACAGAAGTCACTTGAACCCTGTCTGGCACAAAGACAAGTTTCATGTGGGAAACAAGTCTATACACATTCTATATACACATGCCACACTTCTTAGGGCTAGGTGTTCTGCTAGCGATAGGAAACAAGCCTATACACATTCTATATACACATGCCAAACTTCTTAGGGCTAGGTGTTCTGCTAGCGATAGGAAACAAGCCTATACACATTCTATATACACATGCCACACTTCTTAGGGCTAGGTGTTCTGCTAGCGATAGGAAACAAGCCTATACACATTCTATATACACATGCCAAACTTCTTAGGGCTAGGTGTTCTGCTAGCGATAGGAAACAAGCCTATACACATTCTATATACACATGCCAAACTTCTTAGGGCTAGGTGTTCTGCTAGCGATAGGAAACAAGCCTATACACATTCTATATACACATGCCACACTTCTTAGGGCTAGGTGTTCTGCTAGCGATAGGAAACAAGCCTATACACATTCTATATACACATGCCAAACTTCTTAGGGCTAGGTGTTCTGCTAGCGATAGGAAACAAGCCTATACACATTCTATATACACATGCCACACTTCTTAGGGCTAGGTGTTCTGCTAGCGATAGGAAACAAGCCTATACACATTCTATATACACATGCCAAACTTCTTAGGGCTAGGTGTTCTGCTAGCGATAGGAAACAAGCCTATACACATTCTATATACACATGCCACACTTCTTAGGGCTAGGTGTTCTGCTAGCGATAGGAAACAAGCCTATACACATTCTATATACACATGCCACACTTCTTAGGGCTAGGTGTTCTGCTAGCGATAGGAAACAAGCCTATACACATTCTATATACACATGCCACACTTCTTAGGGCTAGGTGTTCTGCTAGCGATAGGAAACAAGCCTATACACATTCTATATACACATGCCACACTTCTTAGGGCTAGGTGTTCTGCTAGCGATAGGAAACAAGTCTATACACATTCTATATACACATGCCAAACTTCTTAGGGCTAGGTGTTCTGCTAGCGATAGGAAACAAGTCTATACACATTCTATATACACATGCCACACTTCTTAGGGCTAGGTGTTCTGCTAGCGATAGGAAACAAGTCTATACACATTCTATATACACATGCCACACTTCTTAGGGCTAGGTGTTCTGCTAGCGATAGGAAACAAGCCTATACACATTCTATATACACATGCCACACTTCTTAGGGCTAGGTGTTCTGCTAGCGATAGGAAACAAGCCTATACACATTCTATATACACATGCCACAATACATAACAAATCAAATACATTTTGGTCATGCGCCAAATACAACAGGTGTAGACATTATCATGAAATGCTAACCTACGAGCCCTTTCCCAACAATTCAGAGTTAAAAAGTAAGAACAATTAGCAAATAAGACAAAATATTAACACAATAACATAACAATAATGAGGCAATATACATGCAGTACCAGTACCGAGTCAATGTGCAGGGGTATGAGGCAGTTGGGGTAATTGAGGTAATATGTCCATGTAGCACAGGAGGTTGGTGGCACCTTAATTGAGGAGGAAGGGCTCGTAATGGCTGGAGCGGAAAGAGAGTAATGGTATCAAGTACATCAAACACATGGTCTCCATGTGTTCGATTCCATTACATTAGCTCCGTTCCAGCCATTATTATTAGCCGTCCTCCCCTCAGCAGCCTCCACTGACATTTAGGTAAGGGTAAAAGTGACTAGGCACTCATGATAGACAATAAACAGAATATCAGCAGAAAATAGTGAAAATAAAGAAAATCCCTTGAATGAGTAAGTGAGTCCAAACTTTTGACTGGTACTCTATGTACACCTAAACAAACAAATTATGCACATGCACTTATACTGTTTTGTTTGCTCAAACACCCCACCCCTGATCACACACATGATTAACAAAGCCGGGATTTAAAGATGTAGTAATTGTCTTCATTAATCCCTACAGTAAGTGTGTCAGAGAGAAGAGAGGAGAGAGTGGGAGAAAAGTTCATTATTCGACTGACTTCATTGTTCAAGAGAGGGACAACCTCATGGGGCATTAAGGATACCCCCCCACTTTGTGCAATATCCGCCTGAAGACATACCCTATTCTAACAGCTTGTAGCTCAGGCCCAGAAGCAAGGATATGCATATTCTTGTTACCATTTGATTAAAAACACTCTGAAGTTTGTGTAAATGTGAATTGAATGTAGGAGAATATAACACAATAGATCTGGTAGAAGAAAATACAAGGAAATAAACAGGCGTTTTTCAGTTATTTTATTGTTGTAGCATCTTTAAAATCAACTAGAACATCAACATATTCAGTTATGATACTCTGGATACTTTTACATGAGAGAATAACCAGGCAACAGTATTTCCCCAAAGTTTCAGACAGATGCCTCTAGGAATGAGTGAGGTACATGCCATTGGGTATGTAGTCACCCAGGTGTCCCTCACAAGTTTCCCAAATGTACCCAAGTGGCCGAATTGGTACATGGGTACATTGCTGAAAATAACTATATACAAAATTTAAAAAAATATTCACACATACCCGGAAACATATATTTTGGAAAATTGAAGAAAAAAATGAAGATTTCCAAAATCGGTTAGGCTATAGAAATGGATTATATGAACAAAACAACCCTTTATTGTTTTGTGGTGACCTTTACTGTTGCCAAAAGAAGAAGATATTCAAAGGTAATTGATGAATTTTAGTGAAATTTTTGACTTTTGTGAAAAATGTACTTTGCTGTAACTTACCCAATGTGTTGTCTACTGATCAATAAGCAGATTGGCTGGATTTTTTTAAAAAATCTGACATGGTGACTGGATTAGCAAGAGGTTTAGCTTTCCTTTGGTGTGCTGCATTTCTGATTTAATTGAAGTTAAATATTTTTGATAATTACATATTAGGCAATTTATGTAGAAACGTTCCCAACTGGGAACGGGTTTCCCCCCCAACAGGGCAGTACCCCATGACAGTACCATAACGTCAGTCATATCCATCTTATCGTCAGTCATATCCACCTTACTCCATCCTCCCCCCCTCCTTCCCCTGCCTCCCCACTACTCCCCCAAAAGTGGGTTATATATAGAATCGAAGAGCCAATTAAAATGCAGCAGCACTGATGTGAGGGCCAGTGGACTGAGAAACTGTAGCTCGCTCTCGAACAACTAACAGTCTTTATTAAGCCATCCTCTGTTTCAAGGAACTGTCAGGGGTTCACCTTGGGGTCATGATAGGGGCTGTACCAAATGTTTGATGTATTATAATAATTGATTATGCTTATTGTATTAATAGAAGGGGAGGGGGTAAAAGACCCCTCCCTCCTTACATTTATAGGGTCCTAGACTACAGATTAACAATATATATATTCATTATAAAGGTGTAATATTGTTCCACAGTCTTTTCTAATCTATGCCTCTTATAAAGAAACTGTTTGAGAAATGTGTGACTGTGAGAAAGAACTCTGCAGGGGAGTGTAAGAGATAAGAGATTAGTCAGACATTCACTGTAAATCAACTTGGACATTTACTACTGAGCTTTTAGATAACACTAAAACTATTGTTTATATAGCTGTGTAGGCTTGATTTTGGTCTCATGAGTGGAAGGTAATGACGTTGGCAGTGATATCACTAAGATATGACTGTTGGAATAATAAAGCAACTCGGACCCTTTTCTATTTTGCAGAACTTACTTGGAAACATGCGTGCTATGTTCCCGTTGTCAACTTCTGTCTGCAATTGCATTAATAAAGGTTTTTGAATGATTTAATTAAAGATATTGTCTGAATGCTAATTTCACCAATGAGCCAATGTTTGACAAGGAACAAGGAACGAACCCCAAAAGAATGATATTGAGGAACAAGCTGTGCTTACAAACATTCTGGTGATACCTTCCTTGAACATACTTGAGCTACGGATCAAAAACTAACATCAACTGCCTTGGTTAAGGCAGTATTTTCATACTGCAGTCCATTGAAGGTCTGGAGAAAGAGACTAGTAGCCTCTGTTTTGGGTTGGACCCTGGTTGTGACCCCATTCACCCTAGGGTTTCTTCGGGAGAGTTGGGATATGCAAGAAACACATTTCCAATTCACACATGCATGAAATAGGACAAATATAAGCACTCACCAAATTATCATAAATTATTTCTTATCTGTCATTGTATGGACACTCGGTGAAGCAGCAAAGCTCTCTACATAGACCCTATGTATAAAGGTGAGATTCCCACATTTAACATGTTTTTGGTGCCATCGTGAATACAATAATAGAAATTTGCATTTTGCAGCACAGATAATGGGTTTGACAGGATGAATTGAACAGGGCTCTGGGTATTTCCCTCATCAACACAACAAGTTATTGTCTGTGTTTTCATCCATAGGTGGTGCCTTGCACCAGAACCCCTTCCAGCCATGAGCTAAGCCTTCCCTATCCTGGGCATCCTGGGTAGGATGACGGCTGTGTGCCCTGCTGGGGTGGGACCTGCTGGGGCTACAGTGGGGTGCTCCAGGGGGTCTGGGGCTGGGGTTTTGACTGGGAGCACAGCGGGTCAAGACAAGAGATACGCACGCTGGAGCCGCTTGGAGAGCTCGGACATCACTACAGATGACGAGGGGGTCCCTGGCCACCGCATCACCCCCCTGGAGAGGCTAAACCTGGACTTGTGCCAGGACGACAGGTAGGGAAAGGATGACAGGTAGGGCCAGGACAGGATGACAGGTAGGAGAAGAAGGACAGGTAGGAGCAGGATGACAGGTAGAGGAAGGATGACGGGTAGGAGCAGGATGACAGGAGCAAGACAACGCTCTCTAAGAAAAAAACATGAAAGAAGATTAATTACCACATGTATTATTATTGTGGATCATTTGTAAGGGCTGTTTATTTTATTAACAGAGTGGTCCGTGAGCTTACCTTGGGCCGGCGTATCAGCTTCTACAAGGTCCGTGGAGAGATCGGCTGTGGAAACTTTTCCCACGTCAAACTGGGGATCCACGCCCTCACAAAAGGTAAGGAAGACACCTGCCAGGCAGGAAACACATTAACTGATATTTAACATAACAAACACAGCCCTGCTCTACTGTAGATGCTCACCAAACCTTTGAATCTTTTAATTATGCATTCATGGACAATAAAAAAGTGAAAAGATATGTAGGCCGGCTGGCCAATCTTCACTAAATATGCTGGCTTGAGTTATTAAATATTTATTGGAAAACCCTGATCCTCTGCTCCAGCAAAATCTCAAAGCGTAGTGATGACTGACAAGCTGTTTTCATCAATGAGCTAATAATACATTTCCTTGGATAGCTGTTTGCTATTGAGCCAGTGGTTTGCCACTGGGCACAGACATCATTTCAACATCTAGTTTTGATTTAGTTTTGGTTGAGTTGTCTACTAACATGTATTCAATGTGAAATCAACGCAAAGAATCTACGGATTTGGGTTAAAAAGTTTTTAAAAAACACTAAATTCCCACATTGATTCCATGTCATAACATTGATTTTTTGTATGATGTGGAAACACTTGATTCAACCTGTTTTTGACCCAGTGGCCTGTAGTTTGAATCTGCCACAGAAAGACTGACTGCTGTTCGACTGCTGCCCTGGAAATTATGGATTGATTAGAGATCTTATGTTTGCCTAGGGATGGATGGAATTCCTGCATGCTTCATCAAAGACTGAAGTGTGTTTTGTGTGTGTGCGTGTCACGACTTCCGCCGAAGTGAGTTCCTCTCCTTGTTCGAGCAGTGTTCGGTGGTCGACGTCACCGGTCTTCTAGCCATCACCGATCCACCTTTCATTTTCCATTTCTTTTCCCACACACCTGGTTTACATTCCCTCATTACTTGTCATGCATTTAACCCTCTGTTCCCCCCCCATGTCTGTGTGTGAAATTGTTTGTTATATAGTGCTTGTGCACTTTGACTGGTTCGCGACGGGTTATTTTGTACCCATATTTCGTTGTTCTGTGTGCTGTTGGTTTTGCTTACTGCTCTTGTTATTGCCCAGTTCTGCTCTCCTGTGCCTGACTTTCCTGAAGCCAGTCACGCACCCCTTACAGAATTTCACACCCGAATATGGAGGCAGCAGGAGCGAACTACCCACAAAACCCATGTGGCCAAGACCTACCTAAGTATGGTTCCCAATCAGAGACAACGATAGACAGCTGTCCCTGATTGGGAACCATACCCGGCCAAAAACAAAGAAATACAAAAACATAGAAAAAATAACAAAGAATGCCCACCCTAGTCACACCCTGGCCTAACCAAAATAGAGAATAAAAGCCTCTCTATGGCCAGGGCGTGACAGTACCCCCCTCAAAGGTGCGGACTCCGGCCACAAAACCTGACTCTCAAGGGGAGGGTCCGGGTGAGCCCACTTTACGGCGGCGGCTCTGGTGAGGGACGGAGACCCTCGCAGCGGGCCCCGGACAGAAGGGTGACTCTGGCTGCTCCGGACAGGAGGGCGACTCTGGCAGCTCCGGACAGGAGTGCGACTCTGGCAGCTCTGGACAGGACACAGACACAGGACTCACCAGGCTGGGGAGACCTACTGGAGGCCTGGTCCGTGGAGGAGGCACAGGATAGACCGGGCTGTGGGGGAGCACTGGAGATCTGGTGCGAAGCCTTGTTACCACTCTTCCAGACTGAATGCCCATTCTAGCCTGGCACGTGCAGGGAGCTGGAACAGGCCACACTGTGATCTCCTGGCGAGCTGGGAAAACCGTGCCCAGAGTCGGTGCTGGATATCCTGGCCCGAGGAGACGCACTGGAGGTCTGGAGAGCAGGTCTGGCACCCTCTGTCCTGGCTGGATCCTCACCCTAGCCCGGCAGATGCGGGGAGCTGGAATGTAGCGCACCGGGCTAAGAACGCGTACTGGAGATCTGTAGCGCCAAGCTGGCACAAGACGTGCAGGGCTGGGGAGGCGCACAGGAGGCCTGGTGCGTGGGGCTGGCACAGTCTTCACCAGATGGCTAGCACGCACCTCAGGACGAGTATGGAGAGCTGACTCAGGTGGCATCAAATCGAGGACACGCTCCGTCGGGTGGATGTCGTGCCTCATGCACCAACACAGCAACTCTCTCCTTACTCTCTCCTCCAATCTCCCCATCAACTCCTTCACTGTCTCTGCTTCGCTTCCTTCGCTCACCTCCAATTTCACCCTGGCTGGCTCTGGTTCCATCCTCGGCTCCGCCGACCGTCCCGTGTGTCCCCAATTTTTTGGCCACTCTGCTTGGTCCTATGGTGGTGGGTAGTTCTGTAACGGCTGTTCAAAGAAGAGGACCAAGGTGCAGCATGGTACGTGTTCATGATTTTTAATAAAACTGAACACTAGAACAAAAAATAACAAAGTGGCACAAACTAAACAGTTCTGTCTGGTGCAGACACACAAAACAGAAAATAACTACCTACAAAACCCATGTGGGCAAGAGCTACCTAAGAATGGTTCCCAATCAGAGACAACGATAGACAGCTGTCCCTGATTGAGAACCATACCCGGCCAACAACAAAGAAATACAAAAACATAGAAAAAAGCATATAGAATGCCCACCCTAGTCACACCCTGGCCTAACCAAAATAGAGAATAAAAGCCTCTCTATGGCCAGGGCATGACACAGTTCGACACATACAACAACACAGAGTTACACATGGAATAAACAAACATACAATCATTAATACAGTAGAAATGTATATATACAGCATGTGCAAATTAGGTAGGATAAGGGAGGTAAGGCAATAAATAGGCCATGGTGGCGAAGTAATTACAATATAGCAATTAAACACTGGAATGGTAGGATGTGCAAAGGGGCAAGATAAATTAATAAATACAGTATGGGGATGAGGTAGTTTGGATGGGCTATTTACAGATGGGCTATGTACAGGTGCAGTGATCTGTGAGCTGCTCTGACAGCTGCTGCTTAAAGCTAATGAGGGAGGTAAGAGTCTCCAGCTTTAGTGATTTTTGCAGTTCGTTCCAGTCATTGGTAGCAGAGAACTGGAAGGAGAGGCGGCCAAAGGAAGAATTGGATTTCGTGGTGACCAGGAGGATATACCTGCTGGAGCGTGTGCTACGGGTGGGTGCTGCTATGGTGACCAGTGAGCTGAGATAAGGCGGGGCTTTAACTAGCAGAGACTTGTAGATGACCTGGAGCCAGTGGGTTTGGCGACGAGTATGAAGCGAGTGACATCCAACGAGAGCGTACAGGTCACGGTGGTGGGTAGTATATGGGGCTTTGGTGACAAAACGGATGGCACTGTGATAGACTGCATCCAATTTGTTGAGTAGAGTGTTGGAGGCTATTTTGTAAATGACATCACCGAAGTCAAGGATCGGTAGGATGGTCAGTTTTACTAGGGTATGTTTGGCAGCATGAGTGAAGGCAAAATATTTGTGGCAAAATATAAAGCCGATTCTAGATTTAATTTTGGATTGGAGATGTTTAATGTGAGTCTGGAAGGAGAGTTTACAGTCTAACCAGACACCTAGGTATTTGAGCTTGTCCACATATTCTAAGTCAGAACCGTCCAGAGTAGTGATGCTGGATGGGCGGGCAGGTGCGGGCAGCGATGAATGTATTTAGTTTTACTTACATTTAAGAGCAGTTGGAGGCCACGGAATGAGAGTTGTATGGCATTGAAGCTTGTCTGGAGGATAGTTAACATAGTGTCCAAAGAAGGCCCAGAGGTAATCAGAATGGTGTCCTTTGCGTAGAGGTGGATCAAATAATCAACAGCAGCAAGAGCGACATCATTGATGTTGCTCTATACAGAGCAAAGAGTCAGCCTGAGAATTGAACCCTGTGGCACCCTCAATGCTGATGACAAATGCAACAGGGACAACCAGGCCACTTCAACCAGAGAAAAATCTGCAGATACTCTCCATTGCATAGGCTTGCTACTAGCTATGTTAATCAGGGTCTGAACATTTCCCAGGATATTGAACAACATTCCACATCAACTGAATATTGAATATAAACATGCCATTACCATAGTGACAGAATGAAACAGAAGTTTGGAAAGTTTCAGTCACTTATTTTTTATTTTTTTAAACATAATTTAACCTTTAACTAGGCAAGTCAGTGAAGAACAAATTCTGATTTAGAATGCCAGCCTACCAAAAGGCAAAAGGCCTACTGCGAGCACGGGCTGGGATTTTTTTAAAAATTATATAAATATAGGACAAAACACACATCACGACAAGAGAGACCGAGACAGCAACATAGCAAGGCAGCGACACATGACAACACAGCATTGTAGTAACACAACATGACAACAATATGGTATCAACACAACATGGTAGCAGCACAAACATGGTACAAACATTATTGGGCACAGACAACAGCACCAAGGACAAAAAGGTAAAGACAACAATACATCACGCAAAGCAGACGCAACTGTCAGTAAGTGTCCATTATTGAGTCTTTGAATGAGGAGATAAAAATAAATAAAAAATAAAAATAAATAAAATGGTGCAGTTTGAATGTTTGTTGCACCTCTTTCCAGTTGCTAGCTGCAGCGAACTGAAAAGATCAGCAGCCCAAGGTTGTGTGTGCTTTGGGGACCTTTGACAGAATGTGACTGGCAGCACAGGTGTTGTATGTGGATGATGAGCGCTGCAGTAGATATCTCAGATAGGGGGGAGTGAGGCCAAAGAGGGTTTTTTAAATAAGCATCAACCAGTGGGTCTTGCGACGGGTATACAGAGATGACCAGTTTACAGAGAAGTATAGAGTGCAGTGATGTATCCAATAAGGAGCATTGGTGGCAAATCTGATGGCCGAATGGTAAAGAACATCTGTCCACACCCTTACCTGCCAATCTATAAATGATGTCTCCATAATCTAGCATGGGTTGGATGGTCATCTGAATGGCGCCAGAAGAAATGGTAGCCATTTTACTGGCGCCTAACCAATTGTGCTATTATGTGTTATTTTTTCGCGTTATTTGTAACTTATTTTGTACATAATGTTTCTGCCACCTTATCTTACAGCAAAAAAAGAGCTTCTGGATATCAGGACAGTGATCACTCACCTCGGATTAGACAAAGATTTTTTCTTCAACAAGCAGGACGCACAGGATGTACTTCAGACACTCGACAAGGCCAAAATCCCTGTCATTGGCAAGAGAAAGGGACACAGGTATAGAGGACACAGGGCGGGGTGCCTCGTAAGGATCCGTCGACGGTGAGTGGGAAATCTGCCTTTACCATCAATATTACTTGCCAACGTACAATCATTGGACAATAAATTAGACGAGGTACGATCACAAATATGCTAACAACGGGACATCAAAAACTGTAATATCTTATGTTTCACCGAATGGTGGCTGAATGTCGACATGGAAAACATTCAGCTAGCAGCACAGGCTAGACAGAACAGCACACTCTGGTAAGACGAGGGTTGGCTGTCTGTGCATATTTGTTAACAACAGCCGGTGCACAAAATCTAAGGAAGTCTCTAGATTTTGCTCGCATGAAGTAGAGTATGTCATGATAAGCTGTAGACCACGCTATTTGCCAAGAGTTTGCATCATTTTTTTTTCGTTGATGGTTTTTTACTACCACAGATGGACGCTGGCACTAAGACGGCTCTGAGTCAGCTGTATAAGGAAATAAGCAAACAGGAAACTGCTCACCCGGAGGCGACGCTCCTTTTGGCCGGGGACTTTAAATTAAATCAGTTTTACCTCATTTCTATAAGTATGTTAAATGCGCAACCAGAGGGAAAGAAATTCTAGATCACCTTTACTCCACACACAAAGATTAATACTAAGCTCTCCCTCGCCCTCCATTTGGCAAATCTGACCATAATTCTATCCTCCTGATTCCTGCAAAAGATTAAAGCAGCAAGCACTAGTGACTCAGTCTATAAAAAAGTGATCAGATGAAGCAGATGCTAAACTACAGGACTGTTTTGCTAGCGCAGACTGGAATATGGTAAAGGATTTTTCCAATGGCATGGAGGGGTACACCACTCAGTCACTGGCTTTATCAATAAGTGCATCGAGGACGTTGTCCCCACAGTGACTGTACGTACATACCTCAACCAGAAGCCATGGATTACAGGGTAGAGGGTAGAGGGTATAGCTGCCACTTTCAATGTGCGTCACTCTAACCTGGAAGCTTATAAGAAATCCTGCTATACCCTCCAATGATCCATCAAACAGGCAAAGCTCCAATACTGGACTAAGATTGAATGGTACTACACCGGCTCCGACGCTCGTTGGACGTGGTAGGGCCTGCAAACTATTTCAGACTACAAAGGGAAGCCCAGCCGTGAGCTGCCCAGTGACACAAGCCTAACAGATGAGCTAAATCACTTCTATGCTCGCTTCGAGGCAAACAACACTGAGGCATGCATGAGAGCATCAGCTGTTCTGGACGACTGTGTGATCACGCTATCTGACGTGAGTAAGACCTTTAAACAAGTCAACATTCACAAGGCCGTTGGGCCAGACGTATAACCAGGACATGTGCTGACCAACTGGCAAGTGTCTTCACTGACATTTTCAACATGTCCCTGATTGAATCTGTAATACCAACATGCTTCAGGTAGACCACCATAGTCCCTGTGCCCAAGAGCACTAAGGTAACCTGCATGAATTACTACAGACCTGTAGCACTCACGTCCATAGCCATGAAGTGCTTTGAAAGGCAGGTAATTGCCCACATTAACACCATTATCCCAGAAACCCTAGACCCACTCCAGTTTGCATACCGCTCAAACAGATCCACACATGATGCCTGTTGCCTGTATCCGCCACGGAGCCGCAGTCAAACGACCACCCCTCATCACTGTCAAACGCTCCCTAAAACACTTCTGTGAGCAGGCCTTTCTAATCGACCTGGCCCGGGTATCCTGGAAGGACATTGACCTCATCCCGTCAGTTGAGGATGCCTGGTCATTCTTTAAAAGTAACTTCCTCACCATTTTAGATAAGCATGCTCCGTTCAAAAAATGCAGAACCAAGAACAGATACAGCCCTTGGTTCACTCCAGACCTGACTGCCCTCGACCAGCACAAAAACATCCTGTGGCGGACTGCAATAGCATCGAATAGCCCCCGTGATATGCAACTGTTCAGGGAAGTCAGTCAGGAAAGGCAGTCAGTCAGGAAAGCTAAGGCCAGCTTCTTCAGGCAGAAGTTTGCATCCTGTAGCTCCAACTCCAAAAAGTTCTGAGACACTGTGAAGTCCATGGAGAACAAGAGCACCTCCTCCCAGCTGCCCACTGCACTGAGGCTAGGTAACACTGTCTCCACCGATAAATCCATGATTATCGAAAACTTCAATAAGCACTTCTCAACGGCTGGCCATGCCTTCCGCCTGGCTACTCCAACCTCGGCCAACAGCTCTGCCCCCCCCCGCAGCTCCTCGCCCAAGCCTCTCCAGGTTCTCCTTTACCCAAATCTAGATAGCAGATGTTCTGAAAGAGCTGCAAAACCTGGACCCGTACAAATCAGCTGGGCTTGACAATCTGGACCCTCTATTTCTGAAACTATCTGCCGCCATTGTCGCAACCCCTATTACCAGCCTGTTCAACCTCTCTTTCATATCGTCTGAGATCCCCAAGGATTGGAAAGCTGACGCAGTCATCCCCCTCTTCAAAGGGGGAGACACCCTGGACCCAAACTGTTATAGACCTATATCCATCCTGCCCTGTCTATCTAAGGTCTTCGAAAGCCAAGTCAACAAACAGGTCACTGACCATCTCGAATCCCACCGTACCTTCTCCGCTGTGCAATCTGGTTTCCGAGCCGGTCACGGGTGCACCTCAGCTACACTCAAGGTACTAAACGATATCATAACCGCCATCGATAAAAGACAGTACTGTGTAGCCGTCTTCATCGACCTCGCCAAGGCTTTCGACTCTGTCAATCACCATATTCTTATCGGCAGACTCAATAGCCTCGGTTTTTCGGATGACTGCCTTGCCTGGTTCACCAATTACTTTGCAGACAGAGTTCAGTGTGTCAAATCGGAGGGCATGCTGTCCAGTCCTCTGGCAGTCTCTGTGGGGGTGCCACAGGGTTCAATTCTCGGGCCGACTCTTTTCTCTGTATATATCAATGATGTTGCTCTTGCTGCGGGCGATTCCCTGATCCACCTCTACGCAGACGACACCATTCTATATACTTTTGGCCCGTCATTGGACACTGTGCTATCTAACCTCCAAACGAGCTTCAATGCCATACAGCACTCCTTCCGTGGCCTCCAACTGCTCTTAAACGCGAGTAAAACCAAATGCATGCTTTTCAACCGATCACTGCCTGCACCCGCATGCCCGACTAGCATCACCACCCTGGATGGTTCCGACCTTGAATATGTGGACACCTATAAGTACCTAGGTGTCTGGCTAGACTGCAAACTCTCCTTCCAGACTCACATCAAACATCTCCAATCGAAAATCAAATCAAGAGTCGGCTTTCTATTCCGCAACAAAGCCTCCTTCACTCATGCCGCCAAGCTTACCCTAGTAAAACTGACTATCCTACCGATCCTCGACTTCGGCGATGTCATCTACAAAATGGCTTCCAACACTCTACTCAGCAAACTGGATGCAGTCTATCACAGTGCCATCCGTTTTGTCACTAAAGCACCTTATACCACCCACAACTGCGACTTGTATGCTCTAGTCGGCTGGCCCTCACTACATATTCGTCGCCAGACCCACTGGCTCCAGGTCATCTACAATTCCATGCCAGGTAAAGCTCCGCCTTATCTCAGTTCACTGGTCACGATGGCAACACCCATCCGCAGCACGCGCTCCAGCAGGTGTATCTCACTGATCATCCCTAAAGCCAACACCTCATTTGGCCACGTTTCGTTCCAGTACTCTGTTGCCTGTGACTGGAACGAACTGCAAAAATCGCTGAAGTTGGAGACTTTTATCTCCCTCACCAACTTCAAACATCAGCTATCCGAGCAGCTAACCGATCGCTGCAGCTGTACATAGTCTATTGGTAAATAGCCCATCCATTTTCACCTACCTCATCCCCATACTGTTTTTATACTGTTTTTTATTTATTTACTTTTCTGCTCTTTTGCACACCAATATCTCTACCTGTACATGACCATCTGATCATTTATCACTCCAGTGTTAATCTGCAAAATTGTATTATTCGCCTACCTCCTCATGCCTTTTGCACACATTGTATATAGACTGCCCATTTTTTTCCTTCTGTGTTATTGACTTGTTAATTGTTTACTCCATGTGTAACGCTGTGTTGTCTGTTCACACTGCTATGCTTTATTTTGTCCAGGTCGCAGTTGCAAATGAGAACTTGTTCTCAACTAGCCTACCTGGTTAAATAAAGGTGAATTAAAAAAATACAAAATAAATGCAATCTCTATTGCACTCCACACGGCCCTTTCCCACCTTGATAAAAAGAACACCTATGTGAGAATGCTATTCATTGACTACAGCTCAGTGTTCAACACTATAGTGCCCTCAAAGCTCAGCTCTAAACTAAGGATCCTGGGATTAAACACCTCCCTCTGCAACTGGATCCTGGACTTCCTGACGAGCCGCCCTCAGGTGGTGAGGGTAGGTAGCAACACATCTGCCACGCTGATCCTCAACACTGGAGCCCCTCAGGGTGCATGCTCAGTCCCCTCCTGTACTCCCTGTTCAACAACGAGTGCATGGCCAGGCACGACTCCAACACCATCAGCACGTTTGCGGACGACACAACAGTGGTAGGCCTGATCACCGACAACGACGAGACAGCCAATAGCGAGGAGGTCAGAGACCTGGCCGGGTGGTGCCAGAATAGCAACCTTTCCCTCAAAGTAATCAAGACAAAGGATATGATTGTGGACTACAGGACAAGGAGGACCGAGCACGCCCCCATTCTTATCGACGGGACTGTAGTGGAGCAGGGTGAGAGATTAATGTTCCTTGGTGTCCACATTACCAACCAACTAGAATGGTCCAAACACACCAAGACAGTCGTGAAGAGGGCACGACAAAATAAATTCCCCCTCAGGAGACTGAAAAGATTTGGCATGGGTGCCCCTGCACATTGACTCTGTACCGGTACCACCTGTAAATAGCCTCGCTATTGTTATTTTCACTGTCAATTAAACATTTGTTGTTGTTGTTTTCTTTACTTATCTATTGCTTACGTAATACCTATTTTTTGCTTAAAAATTGCACTGTTGGTTAGGGCTTGTAAGTAAGCATTTCACTGTAAGGTCTACACCTGTTGTATTCTGCGCACGTGACAAATAAACTTTGATTTGATTTTATTGAATCTGGGTTAGTTTGGCAGCTGGGGTGAAAAAGGTGCGATTACGATAGAGGAAACCAAGTCTAGATATAACTTTAGCCTGCATATTTGATATGTGCTGAGAGAAGGACACTGTACCATCTAACCATACTCCCAAGTACTTTTATGAGGTGACGACCTCAAGCTCTAAACCCTCAGAGGTAGTAATCACACCTGTGGGGAGAGGGGCATTCTTATTACCAAACCATAGGACCTTTATTTTGGAGGTGTTCAGGACAAGGTTACGAGTAGAGAAAGCTAGTTGGACTCTAAGAAAGCTTTGTTGTAGTGCATTTAACACAATATCCGGAGAGGGGCCAGCTGAGTATAAGACTGTATCATCTGCATATAAATGGATGAAAGAGCTTCTTACTGCCTGAGCTATGTTGTTGATGTAAACTGAGAAGAGCGTGGGGCCTAGGATTGAGCCTTAGGTTACTCCCTTGGTGACAGAGAGCAGCTGAGACAGCAGATTTTCTGACTTTATACACGGCACTATTTGAGAGACGTAGTTAGCAAACCAGGTGCTAACACCAATACTCCTTAGCCAGCCCACAAGAATAGAATGGTCTACCATATCAAAAGCTTTGGCCAAGTCAATAAAATAGCAGCACAACATTGTTTAGAATCAAGGGCAATGGTGACATCATTGAGGACCCTTAAGGTTTCCATAACCTGAACGGAAACCAGATTGCACACCAGAGAGAATACTATAGACATCAAGAAAGCCAGTCAGTTGATTATTGACAAGTTTTTCCAACTCTTGATAAACAGGGCAAAAGCTGATTCTATACCATTTTACAGAAGCCAGTTCATGAAATGAAGGCTTTCTCATTCAAGTTTTTTAGCAAGCGTCTATAACAAATCAGGACAGGTCGTTTCACTGAGCAGCCATTACGAACACAGGCTAAAACAGTGAGCACTATGATCATTACAGAAAACACCAGACTGATATATATCAGGATTATTTGTGAGGATAACATCACAGGCTCCCGAGTGGTGCAGTGGTCAGAGGAACTGCATCTCAGTACATAGAGGTAGGTGTCACTACAGTACCTGGTTTGAATCCAGACTGTATCACATCGGGCTGTGATTGGGAGTCCCATAGGGCAGCGCACACTTGGCATGGGTTTGGCTGGGGTAGGCTGTCATTGTAAATAAGAATTCGTTCTTAACTGGCTTGCCTGGTTAAATCAAAAAAGGAGATTATAATCTTTGGAGTTATATTTTGTGGGATTGGTAATAATCTGAGAAAGATTTTAGGGAGTCCCATTGCTCTAGGACTTGGTCAGGTGGTTTAAGCATGTCCCAGTTTAGGTTACCTAGCAGGACAAATTCAGACTTAGTGTAAGGGGCCAGGAGAGAGCTTAAGGCAGGTAGGGTACAGACCAGAGTTGATGGAGGACGATGGCACCCAGCAACATTCAACAAAGAGCTATTTGAAAGTTTAATGCTTAAAAAGAGCAAATCAAATTGTTTGAGGACAGACTTTGTGGAGATAACCAAGCACCGAAGCTGATCCTTGATAAAGATTGCCACCTTTGGAAGATCTGTCTTGCCGAAAAAGTTTATAATCAGAAAGGTTCAAATCAGTATTCAAAACATTCTACCACGTCTCAGTAATGACCAACACATCTGAATTGTAGCTGTGAACACACACTTTCAATTGATGCATTTTTAGGTGATAAACTTCTAGTGTTATAACATGGAGAAAACCCAGGTTTTTACGAGAGCAAAAATCAGTGAAGCAGATATGATAACAAGTCAGAATTGGGGCTAGCAACAGTAGATGTGTTTATTTATGTTTGGCTTGAAATGTTATAGAATGGACATGTTTTATCAGCCACATAGCTTGCTAATGCATAGAGATATATAAATATGAAGTGTGTGTTGACATCCACAAAATATTGCACCGTTTTATCTATAGGAAATAAAACGCCATGAGCTAAAACAGGAATATCTCTTTATTTTTGCCCAACTCTTCTCTCAATGCCTGCCTTTTATTTCTACATTCTATGTTGACCTCAGGTATATAACAAAGGCTTAACGCTGACCCCAGGGAGAGTAGCTGCTGCATCAGGAACAGCTAACGGGAATCCTAATAAATAAATAAACATTTCCCTTTGTCCTCCCTCAGACAAGGTGGCCATTAAAATCCTGGATAAGACCAAGCTGGACCAAAAGACCCAGAGGTTACTATCCAGAGAGATATCCAGCATGGAGAGACTGCAACACCCCAACATCATACGCCTTTACGAGGTGGGTCACACTCACTCACTCACGCACGCACGCACGCACGCACGCACGCACGCACGCACGCACGCACGCACGCACGCACGCACGCACGCACGCACGCACACACACACACACACACACACACACACACACACACACACACACACACACACACACACACACACACACACACACACACACACACACACAGCCTCCCAGGCCTTGTTAAACATCTATTACTGATAAGTAATGAGTTACACAAAGCATGGTCAGAAACTAATGTCATCAGTGCAGTGCACTTTTAAACAGAGTAGTGTCATTAAACAGAGTAGTGTAATTATCAGTAGATGCCTTGACCATCCTCTCTGTTTCTTCCTGGTGGGTGGCAGGTGGTGGAGACATTGTCACGGTTACATCTGGTGATGGAGTATGCAGGCGGAGGCGAGCTCTACACCAAGATCAGCTCAGAGGGGAAACTGTCCGACATAGACAGCAAGATCGTCTTCTCTCAGATCCTCTCAGCTGTCAAACACATGGTATTTTCCTGGCCCAGGGCTACAGTCCTGCTCACATACACTTTAATATAGCTTATTATGTGTCCATACTGTATGTGTTTGAGTCAGTAATATCACAAGGCTTCCTGACCTTATTTGCTTGTGTCATCGTTTCCCAAATAAATATTATGCTGGGGTCATAAGAACAATTCAGACTCTGCAACCGTAGATGAAAAGTGCTTAAAAACATTGTCTATTTTCTGTGGTGCAACATTGAATGCAGTGCAGGCTGCTGAGGGGAGATCGGCTCATGATAATGGCTGGAACGGCGCAAATGGTAAAGCATCAAACACCTGGAAACCACGTGTTTGATACCATTCCACTGATTACGCTCCAGTTATTACCACAAACCTGTTGTCACGACTTCCACCGAAGTCGGTTCCTCTCCTTGTTCGTGCAGTGTTTGGCGGTCGGTGTCACCGGTCTTCTAGCCATCATCAATCCACTTTTAATTTTCCATTTGTTTTGTCTTGTTTTTCTACATACCTGGTTTTCATTTCCCTCATTAATTGTTGTGTATTTGACCCTCTGTTTACCCCCCATTTCTTTGTGTGGAATTGTTTGTTGTAAGTGCTTATGCACATGTTTACTGGTGGACGTCGAGTTTTGTACCCATGTTATCTATTTCTTCATGCCGTTTGTTTTTGCGATTAAACTGCTCCGGCTATTACCTAGTTCTGCTCTCCTGCGTCTGACTTCCCTGCCACCGGTTCCCCACCCCTTACACCTGTTCTCCCAAATGAAGGTGCCACCAACCTCCTGTGATTGAATGTAATTTAAAGAGTCTGAGATGTATTTACAGTATATACCGGTGTATTAACCAGATACATCTTTGACCTGCCCCACAGCATGACAACAGCATCATCCACCGTGACTTGAAAGCAGAGAACGTCTTCTACACCTGCAGCACCTGTGTCAAGGTGGGAGACTTTGGATTCAGCACGCTAAGCCGCCGCGACGAGACTCTCAACACCTTCTGCGGCTCCCCGCCCTACGCCGCGCCAGAGCTCTTCCGGGACGAACACTATCTGGGCATCTTCGTAGACATCTGGGCCCTGGGCGTCATGCTGTTCTTCATGGTGACAGGAAGCATGCCCTTCAGGGCGGACACGGTTGCCAAGTTGAAGCGCTGTATCCTGGAGGGGGCATATGTGCTGCCCTCCTGGATACTGGAGCCCTGCCAGAGGCTGATCAGAGGCATCCTCCAGCCTCAGCCCTCAGATCGCTGCAGTGTAGAGCAGATAATGGGCTGTGAGTGGCTGCTGAGTGTAGACTTCCCTCGGGCCATGGAGCCCTTTAAACTGGACCCGTCCTATCTGGCCGAGAGCACACCTTCGGAGTTGGAGGAGGATGAGGCTGAGGTGAGGGGGGCACTGGAGACACTAGGGATCACCACGGAGCATATCTTGAATAATCAGGGGAAGGACTGTAGGAGTTCTATAACAGGTGTTTATAGGATTCTGTTGCACCGTGCGCACAAGAGGCGGGCAGTGGAGAGCATGCCTGCGGTTACGCATGTTGTCGGGGCCAAAGTGAGTAAAAAGGACCGGCTAAAGGCGTACCGCAGCTTACGGCACACCTCCAAGCTCTGTGTGATACTGTGATGAAAAGCCTTTACTCCTATAGTTGAACTTTATTGTATTTTTTGTCAAACGATTACAATGTATGTTACTGTGAATGAGGAATGAGATGGTGAATTTTAAATCAGTTTGATTTCTGCCTTGAATGTTGATCGGCAAAACATTAATCGCAGATACGCTAAGGAAAAAAAAGAAAAAAAGAAAGAAAAAGTTTTAAAGTTGAGATTCAAGTGAGTATTTGTCTTTGTGAGAATATACTTTAGCCTGGGTGCCAGCCTTTCCCTAATTTATCTCACCAGAAAAGGCAGACATGTAACATATGGTTATCCAGCAGACATTTTTCTCCAAAGGAACCTGGGCGATTCCAGCATTATGTTCATAATACTTGCTCACAAAATCACAACTTAAATGTCTCACAGAATGGACAAACTAAATATAAATACGATTTTGATGTGTGTGTCTATAGTACCCACCAGGGGGAATGTAATCCCCCAAAAATGGACTTCTAAATATTAGCATGTTGGAGAAATAAAGCAAATAAGAAGTGTTGTGGATGTTACATGAAATGCACAACCCACTGGGTACAGACATCAATTCAACATTTATTCCATGTTGGTTCAAAACCATTTCTTTGAAATGATGTGGAAACAACATTGATTCAACCAGTGTGTGCCCAGTGGTAAGTTTCTTGGAAAGATTAAACACATTAGCAAATTCTGTGAGTTTGTAAGTCTTAGGTCAAAACATGGATGGCCATTTTGAAGGAAAGGTTTGGCTGAACATAAAAACAATAATTTATAAAAGATTGCAATTTTCATGATTACCTTAGGGTGGAAAACTTATCATTATGGATGTTACAGATTCTGAAGTAGACATTCAAATCTTAAAGATTTCTTGATCAAAATCTATCCCAACACATTTGATGTCATTTGGAATGCTTTTAAAATGTCAGCAGAAGGCATAGTACATTGCGTAATTACAGGTAGCTTGAATAGTATAGGCAGCACCACACCCTAAAGGTAGTTTAAAATAATTACCTTTCTGGTAATTGGTACTGTATGGTACTGTATGTATATAATATATATATACATACAGTACCAACCAAAAGTTTGGACACACCTACTCATTCCATTAGAGTTACTAGCCTCAGAAAATGCAGCCCAACTAATTGCTCCACGGAGTTCAAGTAACAGACACATCTCAACATCAACTGTTCAGAGGATACTGCATGAATCAGGCCTTCATGCTTGAATTGATGCAAAGAAACCACTACTAAAGGACACCAATAATAAGAAGAGACTTGCTTAGGCCAAGAAACACGAGCAATGGACATTAGACCGGTGGAAATATGTCCTTTCATCTGATGAGTCAAAATTTGAGAGTTTTGGTTCTAACCGCCGTGTTTTTCTGAGTAGGTGAACGGATGATCTCTGTGTGTGTGGTTCCCACCGTGAAGCATGGAGGAGGAGGTGTTATGATGTGGGGGTGCTTTGCTGGTGACACTGTCATGATTTATTTAGAATTTAAGGCACACTTAACCAGCATGGCTACCACAGCATTCTGTAGCGATACACCATCCTATCTGGTTTGCGCTAGTGGGATTATCATTTGTTTTTCTACAGGACAATGACCCAACACACCTCCAGGCTGAGTAAGGGTTATTTGACCAAGAAGGAGCGTGATGGAGTGCTGCATCAGATGACCTGGCCTCCACAATCACCAGACCTCAACCCAATTGAGATGGTTTAGGATGAGTTGGACCACAGAGTTAATGAAAAACAGCCAACAAGTGCTCAGCATATGTGGGAACTCCTTCAAGACTTTTAGAAAAGCATTCCAGGTGAAGCTGGTTGAGAGAATGCCAAGAGTGTGCAAAGCTGTCAACAAGGCTACATTGAAGAATTTCAAATATAAAATATATTTTGATTTGTTTAACACTTTTTTGGTTACTACGTGATTCCATATGTGTCCAAACTTTTGACTGGTACTATATATATATATATATATACACACACTACTGGTCAAAAGTTTTAGAACACCTACAATAGGTTATTACCTAATTCCATATGTGTTATTTCATAGTTTTGATTTCTTCACTATTATTCAACAATGTAGAAAATAGTAAAAATAAAGAAAATCCCTAGAATGAGTTGGTGTTTTTGACCGGTAGTGCATATCAAAAGTAACCTTTACCAGAGTTGAAAGTATTTACAATGACAGCCTACCCCAGCCAAACCCAGACTCCCAATCACAGACAGATGTCATACAGCCTGGATTTGAATCAGGGACGGTAGTTACACCTCTTACACTGAGATACAGTGAGATACAGTGAGAGATACTAAGACCACTGCGCCAATCGGTTAACTACATGAAGTGACTGAGCCTTGGTAACCCAGATGTAGCATTGTTGAATGCAGAGAGTCCAAGCTAATGAGAATGAAGAATGTGATGATTTCTGTCTTGAATGTTCTATTGCACTTTTCCATGTCTTTGTTTTTCTATCCAGTTACATTAAGCCAGCACCATGACTCAATATAAAGTGTGATCTTCTATTTCATAAATGCATGTCAATATAATGCTTTGCACTCATTTTCCAGGAATCATGATATAGCCTGAGTGCCGGTCTGTTTGCGCTAAAATGCTTTGGCTTGACGATGAATAATGTAGTTGCCAAGAGCACAAACAGATCTGGGACCAGGCTAGAGAACTCCAGGTCAATGGTTGAAATTAACACATTGGCCTATTGGCCTGGTTGGGGGTTGAAAGTTACTTCATACACCATACCTGTCAACTCCAAGGATTAGATTTTTTGATTGTCATTATGCCATATTGTTGCCCTATGTCTTGTTAAAATATTAAATACGATTATGAAATGCTACATTTGTTCTCTTGTAATGTTTTGATAAACTTTACTTGTGTTTTTTACTAAACTTTTTGTAAAGTTCCTCTGGGGTTAATGGGTTTATATTATGGAAAATAAAGATGCTGAACGTACCGAGATAAGAAACGACCCTTGTCTTATTTTCACTTTAATAACCACAACAGGCCTTAGTCGAATTATGTCGGCTGTAACCTGTGAATTAAATTGAGGAGGACATGAAGCGTAAGCCTAATTTGTATGCCCTCTTCACACATTTCAATATTTTCTGAAGAAACTAAATTGTCGAACATGAGAAATGGCATTGTGTCATATCAACATCAAATTCATGAGCAGCACACTTTCGTCCCAGCAGCACACACCATACTACATTTCCCATAAGGACAAGGGCGACATTTTACACACGCTAATTTGTCTTTACTGATGACGCAATATCTGTCTTGTTGGAAGGTGATTTCATCTGGAAGAGTGTACGAGACAGACATTTCGAAGAGACAACAAGAAAAATAATTGCACTGACTCACACGAATGCTATCCTACCTTATCAGGCTGTATCTTGAGAAAGGTAAGACCTTTTGAGTCATGAGAAATTAATGCTTTTTATTTGATTCGTAAACGAAAACATACAACGACCACGCCCTCTCAGCAACATTTGTTCATAGGAATCTATCGTGTTTGCTATCTAGCTAAATTAACACGTTAGCTGCTGTCTGATTTTTTTTTTCAAACAAACCATCTCATTGTTATATCTGTGGCGGAGGTGTGCAGTTAATTATGACCATCGATTCTTCATATATAATGGAGATGTAATTTATCAAATTGGTTGGTCATGGAGCATGTATTGCATTGGCTGGTCAGCTATGCAGAAAATCATATATTTTTAATTCAAACTATTGATTAGCTACATTAGCTATCTTGCTAGCTAATCTGATTGCCCAGTGCCTACCTACTAGCTAACTACTCATCCTTGTGTCTGTCAGTGCATCGTGTCTATGCAAACAATGCTCTTGTAGCTAGATGCTCTTGTAGCTAGCTAGGTAACGTTAGCAAGATAAACTACCAGGACAATGACAATGTAACGTAAATTGGATACCCAGTTAGCTAACTTGCTAACCTCCAGCCTACTGAGCACAGAAACTGGTGTTACAATAGTTTACTAGCTCGATTGACTGCTTTATGGTATGTAGCTAATTAACTTGAAATGTAACTACTTCATCTATATTTGAAGTGCAATGTTTGTCTTTTATACTAAATCGCTCTGGATAAGAGCGTCTGCTAAATGACTTAAATGTAAATGTAAATGTAAATTTGTGAGCTCACTCGGGCTTGTTTTGTTGATTCTCGTGTGACAAAAGTGGAAAGTGGGCGGGGCGAATTATAGGAATGAGCTCGTTCATGGCGTGATGTCTAGAAGGGAAACAGCTTTTGTCAAAATGTACTTTTCGTAGCAGGTTTAGGATAATTTGCGCAACAGGTTAGGAAAAGGGTAAAGAGTTAGCTAAAATGTATAAAAACAACGTTTGACGTAAAATTTGACAAAAGCTGTATCTCATCTAGACATGACCCATTCATTCATCTGCTGTATACTGTGTGGTAACTGCCAAACGCTAGGACGTGGCAACTCTCAATGCAATCTCTCTTAAGAATACCCCCTGACCAGAAATTACATGTAACGATAGTTGTAATTCATTTATATTGTTTAGGGTATACCTATTACTTTAACAAATACATTAGTTCTGTCTCACATTGTTTTTCCAGAATGTATTTATTTATTGCTGGTTGTGTTTGGCAGATGTCAGTCACTGAGGATGTTCCTGATATGGATGGGGCGGATCTACTGGGGATCCTGTTCCAGGAAGGAGAGACGGAAGCTAATGACCCCTTCTTCCCATATGGAAGTGGGCTAGAAAACTGGCTCTCTGAGCAAGATGTATGTCTCCCACTCAGGAATAACACTGTTTTATGTTTACTAACCGGTAATAGTTTGATGATTGGCAGGAAACAAACCTTTAATTGAATTGCATGTCGTACTAGTAAAGCAGAAGTAGTTTATTATCGAATGACATCAAAATGTGACATACTTCCTTATTTTATAGCAGGTAAACTCTATTTCACAATTGTTCTTTGTGGGATAAACAAGTAATCTTGAATAGAATGGACACTAACTTCCTGCTGTATTGTAGATGCTGACAGGCATGGACACTGAGGACTTCCTGTCCAGCTTGCTTGAGGGAGAAAACAACATTGCCACCTCCTGTCCCTCCCAATCTCCACTGGGCAGCGATAGCGGCATCTCTGACGACAGCAGCACTGGCGGCATAGTCGGACAGAATTTCCTGGCCTTCACCAGCTCCCAGGGGAGTGACGGTGACCCTGCGCCCAGCCCAGGGTACTCCCTGTCCAGCCCAGACTTCTCCAACAATCCCCTGATGGCCCTAGAGCTCCAGGCTGAGTACCCTCAGGCGCTGACCGTGCAGACAGACCACAGCTACTATCTGCTCCAGGAAGAGGACGTGGATGCTCTACAGAGCGTGAGGGCAGAGAAGCTGGATATGGATGTCTTTATTGATCTGGGTAAGTGTTGATCTCGACCTTTACACTTGGCTAACAGGTTCATAACTTTGGGTGGGATGAAGGAGTAGTTGCATGACAATAAAATGTCTGTTGACAGTTCAATTAATTGAATAGTTTGTTGGTAGTTTGAGCGTCTGCAGACTAACTCTAGGGGGCTACACATGACATATGAAGGGGTTCCCAGGTGTCTAACCTTACACCGCCCCCAGCCCAGCTGGTTATGAATCCTGAAGAATGTAGCACGCCAGCCAATCAGCAATCAGATGTTCAGTTAGGTGGAATTAGGTGGTGCCGGTTGTTATTTTCCCCATGCTTTTGAGATTAAGTTCAGACGATTTGAGTTCAGTTACTTGGCTCATCCTTGGATTAGAACATTTCACAGAAATATCCTTGTAAGTTTCCATAACTTTACTGTTCATGTGAGACCATAAAGATCTGGTGTTGTTCTCTTGTGTTAATCAGATGACCTGGACAGTGAGGGGATGGAAATGGAACAGGATTATTCCAGTGAAGAACTACCCTGCGCTTTTTCCATAGAGGACTCTACACAGGACAACCAAGCGGATCTGGTGAGTTTCACTTCGTTTCACATCATCAAATGGGTATTATAGATGAGAAAAGCAGAAACACTATAGTCAAACCCAAAGATCAAACCAGTATTTAATAGGCTTGTCAAACTTATTGTCATTGTTTTAATAAGAATGGCATTAACTGTGCTTGAGTTCATGAACAATTTAAATTTCACAAGACATAATCTTAGTTTTGTCGGCACCCATTGGCAAAGTTATGTAACTGTGCTGAAGATCTGTTGAAGGCCTTGTCTCTTAAAAATGTCTGTTTTCTTCCCTTCAGTTCCAGTTCAAGAAGATTGTCCTGACTGATGAGGAAAAGAGACTTCTTGCTAAAGAAGGAGCAGCCATACCGTCTTGCATGCCTCTTACTAAGGTAATTTCCTCCAGTTATTACAAGTGGTTGTTGACACTGTGGAGACCACCGAAACCATTGAGAACTTTGGTCCAAATGCCATACACTCCTTAAAAATGACAAAGCCAAATTCTGGTGTTATCCAAGGACAGGGCAGACAATGACTAATGAGGTTCACAAGGGAGATGTGACACTAGCTACTTTGTAGCTACCTTAGTACTGAGGCTGCTAATATCAACGGATAGCCAATGACTAGTGAACAGAAGATGTCTTTTAAATTATTCAAATCACTCCTGTCTCCTGCAGAATCAATTCCAATCACACTAAATGAGAAACCTTCCCAGACAACTTGTTTGTCTCTAGCAGTGAGACCGCAGACTGCTCCTCAGCACTGTGTACATTATCATGTCAAGTGAGTAGTCTGTCTCTCGCTGTCTCAGACTGAGGAGAGGACACTGAAGAGGGTGAGGAGAAAGATCCGCAACAAGCAGTCGGCCCAGGAGAGTAGGAAGAAGAAGAAGGTGTATGTGGATGGCCTGGAGAACAGGTCAGAGAGAATGGATGGAGAGATCTCTGAAAATGAAATCAAAGGCACACACAGTGCATTAGTCATTATATGATTTAAACTATTTCACTTCAATGTTTAGCCTGCTGTGTCTTCATTGGGTCAAAGGGTGTTTGTTTTAAATAAAGTTTGGTTGGTTGACTGAGTGTATTGCTGATTGGTCCCTAGGGTTTCCATCTGCACTGCTCACAACCAGGATCTGCAGAAGAAGGTCCAGCTGCTGCAGAAGCAAAACATGTAAGACGCCACTACTGCCATTACCATGATTATGGAACCACTATTCCTTTGTATGATGCGCATCTGAGGATGAATGAATGACGTTTGTAGACGTTTCTGATGGTTATTATTCCCCCCCTGTCTAGGTCTCTAATAGAGCAGCTGATGAAGCTGCAGGGCATGATGAAGATGTCTACCATGAAGACAACCACCACCAGCACATGTGTCATGGTAAGAGGACTAACACACAGAGTAGAGCTTAACCCTCACACCACTTCATGGCCCCTGTTTTGCATTCTGGGAATTAGAGTTTGTAGTAATTTACTGGTACTGAAAGAATCTCACAAGTTTGTCTGCAGATGTATTTGGTTGTCAATCCTTTCCAAATTGAAGGTATACCTTGTTAACACGGTGTGTGCTGAGGCAGCTTGCTACATCCTGTTCTTTCAGGATGCCAGCCCAGCCTGTATGTTGACATTATTAGAACTGATTTGGACATTATAGTAATATCAACCCTGATTGAGGCTTGATTATGTTTTCATATGGTACTCCAGATGGTTGTAAGTGTCTCCCTCTTTAGGACCAGGAGTGCCTGTACTGTATTAGTGTACTATTGAGGCTAAAGCCATTATTGTCCCACTGCCAAATAATGGTATGTTGGAACAATAAATCAACATGTACTTATGCTTTAGTTAATAAAGACTGGAGCCCTGCTTGAGTCTGTAATGAGAAGAATGATATTCTTATACAAGGTAATGTTATTTTAGCATAAACTAATGGAAGATGTAAAAAAGTTACGCAAATACTTCTTGCATAATTCTTTGGAATTCTTTGGTCCTTCTGTAGCTCAGTTGGTAGAGCATGGCACTTGTAACGCCAGGGTAGTGGGTTCGATCCCCGGGACCACCCATACGTAAAATGTATGCACACATGACTGTAAGTCGCTTTGGATAAAAGCGTCTGCTAAATGGCATATATTATTATTATATTATATTAGATATACCTCATGTATTCGGTTTGTAAGCCTAGTTTGCACACACATTTGTCAGCTTTCTATAGTTTTCTCTTCTCTCTGCTCAGGTGTTCCTGCTGTCTTTCTGCCTCATCGTCTTCCCCTCTGTCAACCCGTTTGGCCGCAGCCCTGGACAGAAGGAGATATACACCCCCTCCTCCGGTAATTAAAAAAAAAAAGGATGGTCTGAAATTATAAAGCTATTTAAAAAAATAAATAAATAAATAAAATCAACAGTGTTATTCTGTTCAAAATAGCTATTTTCTTCTTTAAATTAATGTTATGTATACAACAATAAATAAAATCTAAAATTCTTCAAATATTCCCTGTCTCTTCCTGTTATTAAGACGAGTGCTGTTTTTAATATTTGAGCAGATGTTAAACCTTTCCCCTCTGTTGTAGTTGTCTCCAGGACCCTGCGTTCTGTTGCTGTTGATGACACCCCAGACCCTCTGCCCCTGGATTACTCTGAGCCTGGGGAGGAAGTAGATGACGCTGAGCCTCTCAGTCTCCTCCTAGTGGCCAAGGTGGAGAACACCAAGGCAATGTTCACTGGTGGGCAGAACCACACACCAGACTACCAGAAAGTGGAGCAGTCTGAGTCTGAGAGTGGGTTCAACAGCAACTCGTCTGCAGACTTCCCCATTCCTGGTCAGGCCGAGCTGAAGCCGGGGGCCGGACCCGGGGCTGGGGGCCTGCAGGAGGGATCCAGGGATCCAGTGGGAACGGCTGTGGCTTATGAGGTTCCAGGGACCAAGGAGAACTGGACTGACAGGAAGCCTACATCCATCATTATACAGCAACACCGCTCGGACGAGATGTAAACAGAAGAGCTGGTGGTGAATGAACTAAAAAAGGGAATGGTGGGAGAGGGTTATTTTAAAGGTTTCAGTTATTGATCATGTTAATTGAAAGTTGGTGGATGAAGAGAAAAGGGTATTGGGACGTTTTGTTATTATAGTATCTTCTGTCTACCTGATTGTCCTCCTTCTCCTTGTGATACTACTGTTCTTCTTGAAGCACTTTGTTCTAATGCCTTGTTCAAGTGCTAAAATGGACTACTGAGATTTCCATTGTTATGCATAATCATCCTCTCATCGAGGGGAGAAAGTGCACTATGAGAATGAGTAGTAATGTGTAGACATCCCATGATTGCTGAAGACTTTCTAAAAACCTGAATTCTGTATTGAAAAACAAAACAAACTGACAACAGTTAATTCTGTATGGTGCATCTCCAGTAGGTGTATGATATGTACCTTGCTAGCGATTTACCAGTTCCTTTCATAGTGGAGTTAAGTTCTCTGTTAGTTTGAACAGTCAGCATCCATAGTATAAATGCATTCTCATGATTCTAGATCAAAACTGTTGATCTGTATACACTGCTTTAGCCATTGCAGGACATTTGGCCATTTTAGATTTTGTGTTAAAAAATATATATGTATTTCCCTTGTAACAAGGGTATTTGTGCTTTCTTTGATTTGTTTTGCGTACAAATTTAAATATGACATAGTGCTCTGTAATTAATCCCCATTTTCAGGAGCCAGTTGCTGAACCATTTTTCACTAGTTTAGACCTTTTTAGTTACGAGCTGTTTCACTCCTTTATCCAGTGGTTCATAGTTTGGACCTGGATGTCTTTCACGTCTGTGTCATAGGGAGAGGTGAACATTTAACATGTTAATTCAGTGTTGCAGTTTAACTATACTCAAATGTAATGACCTGTCAGTCCATTCAGTGAGGCATTTATGTTAGTGTTAGGGTACATTGTGTATTTTCTGGGTTATCAGTCATTTATGAACTCTAAATGGTATTGGAACATTTGGTTATTTTTGTACCTATCAAAGAGATTTCATTTGGCTTAATCGGGTTAAAAGAAATCACTAATCCCGGTTTGAAATGTAAATCGGACGGAATGATTGTAATGTACGTTTTCAACTCTTATTGTTTGACACTGATCGTCATTAAAAGTCCCTTTTTTAATTCAAATGATCTCCAGTTTCATGCTGAGTTGGGTGCTGTTCGGAAGGGCGCTGTTCAGTGGCAGTGGTGCTGAAACTGCCGATCAGGTAGGCCTACTGTCCGTGGTGCTGAAATGTTGTTTAGCCTGTGTGCCGTTTTGTAGGGGAGAACTGGGTTACCACAGGTTAGAGATTTTGTCTTGATTAACTTGGGGCTTCCCCCAATGCCTAGTTGATTTTGTTGGATCTCTTCCTCAGGAGCTATGGTTTCTGCACAGGAGGACACGAACCGGAGTCCCCAGAGAGGAGTTTTGTTCAAATGTAGCTACAATAATTACGTTATGTACATGTTACGATGTCACACCCACCGAAAGCTTTAAAAGGTGAGCGCACCGCTCCATTTGGTGTAGTCTATGAAGATGCTTCTCAGCCTGTGCCGTCCACAGAATGCGCAGGTCTGCATGGCATGCACCAGGACCCAGTTTCTTGCCTTTTTTATGCAACCCACCCCACCTCAGTAAAAAATTTAAAAAATGTAGTGGCCCCCTTTAACGGTGGAGAGAAATTTACATTTTAAAGTTAATTTCCTGCAATTCTACTCATTTTGGCACTGGGTTTAGAGAAAGCTTTGCAGGTTTAAAGCCAGTTTCCTGCAATTCTACACATTTTGTAATGACTCATGCCAATTTGTGTGAGAATGTTTAACAAAATCAATGAGGGCCCTCTGGAAGTCAGGGCCCCTGGGCATGTGCCGTATTGTATTTGGCCATAATTACTACAAGTTTACATAGCTGGCTAAACTAACTACCAACCCCCCCCCAAAAAAATGTTAGCTGAAATGGCTAATTGACTATCAGTTACTGACATAAGATAACTGATGCAATACCACATTTTGAAATTGCACCTGGTGTATACTCTTCTTACTCTCAATAGTAAATTGAGATTAAGCCAATTGAACTCCATAAGTGACTGCTTATGCCTGGAACCAGGTGTGGAGGCAGGATGAGATGTTATGTTTAACCTTCAGGCTACCTATCACCACCTTGCTTCTATTTGTTTTTTGGGCTGTTAATCTCAAATATGAGGGCTTTGAATTGACATTGACAAATTGTTATTATTTGATGGTTCCATTTTTGTTTTAATTAATTGGGAAATAAGAGTTATTGGGCCAACTATGTTTTTAAGTTAGACATTCAATTCCATTTTTTAACCACAGTATACATGTAGAAATTCTTCGAACAAATAGACTGATATTGAGGCTATCATGTCAATGGCTGCCATTCATCATGCCAAACATTTTCAAGTTTGGTTTGACCATGTCAGCAAGGGATTGCAAGTGCACAAACAGATTTTGGACCGCTAAAGCTGGCCCAATTTTTGACATTTTTAGGCTACTTCACTTGAAAGGTGATGGAGTGATGAAAGGATCTATGATGGTGGATGGAGGGATGAAAGGATGTATGATGGTGGATGGAGGGATGAAAGGATGTATGATGGTGGATGGAGTGAATTAAGGATAGTGTGTGGTAGCATCATTGATTCAACACTCATAACAAAAGAGAATAACAGCACCTGAATATCCCTTTCTGTAAGGAATATTACTTACAATGGAGTGTCATCTTGACTGGTTTTATAGGGGAATGGTCATTCCCATGTACTACCACCAAGGGGCGACTTCTGCACAGTTTTAGCATTATGCATCCTTTGACTAATACCCAACACCGTGTAAAGGGTGGCCTGCCCATGTTAGCTTATATTGTATATCAGATCTGATAATAGTTACTGTGTTATAATAACACTTTATTATAATAACCATAAAATAATCCTATGTATTATCTAACTTTCTATTGGTGTGCGTTTGAATAACCTAATCAGACTACATGTGCGTAGGCCTGTAGCCTCTGGTAGACTAAGCGTTTGGAGGCAATCGCAGAGACAACTGACGATGCACTCTATGAATAGGTTAGGCTAAATTAATATTTATAAAGAAAATATAAAAATAGTCATAGTGGAGTCCCTATAGGATTAGCCCTAAATTGCATTCCAATTTCAGTGTGCGTAGGCCAGAGCTACTAGTTAAGGGTCGATTCAATCCATAATGCTGATTATCAGCTTTGTAGCGCGATTGACATTTACAGGAAATGTTCCCGCATTAGCGGAGACTGCATTCACGGTAAATGCTGCATATGTCGGAAATTACCTTTAAATTTCAAGCATTCTATTAATGCTGAAATTTGGCGAGCCAGTGAGATTGGCCTGTCAAGTCTTTATTCATGCTCTGACAGATTACTGAAAAGAGTGTGGATAGGTAAATCGTATCAATCAAACAATCAATCAGAATGATAGAAAGTGAAGGGCGGCCGCACCACTCTTTATAAGCGCATGCATCTGTCCGCATCGGTTTCAGTTGCCTCCACCACACACACAACACACACACCCTGCCTCCACCGAGCCCCCGTCCTCATCTTGAAAGAACAGGAGGCAGGTGGGGCACGCGCCTATTATTCTGTCAGAGCCGCCTTTGTTTTGGCGATAAATCGCCACGCGCCAAGAAGGGCAATTATATGCTTGCTCCCTCAGACGCGAAACAAAACACAGGCGTGTGCCGGGTGCAAGCTGTTGTCTTCGGCTTGTCATTGTCCAGTGAAAAAAACACGTTTATTTTTCAGTAAGCGCCACTGCTAAGATTTGTCTTGGAGCCAAGAACAACTTTGTGGAACTAGATATGGCATACATTTTATATTTGAAGTTGCTGTAAGTAGCCTATATCAACATCTTTACAACGTTTGGTTTTAGTGCAATCGTTAAAAAAAATCGTCCATGACCATTTGCATAAGTAAAATCATTGCACATATAAAACAAGGTGGAGGCTAAGAGGCACTAAAATGCACACATGTCCAAGGAGTGCATAACAATTATACAACTCAACAAAATATAACAGGTTAGAAGGTTGATTCAGTTACAGCTCATCAAGTCTAGTTGCTCTTTGCGGTGATATGTTTTCAAATCGACAGAAAGGGGGGACTTTTAGTTTTTCACAGTACTGATGTTGACATCAAGCCAAGAGTGAGGTGGGGGAGATTTCTTGTAATCCTACCCCCGCTTGGGGTCGTCAAGAAACGCGCTACTGTAACACGTTGGAGTCGTCACATACCCAAAGCACATCACTTCAGTCAGGAGGGGAAAACCACGCCTCTTGCAGGGAAATTCCGCTGACCTGATATATAAGCATTGAAGCACTGCCATACCTCAGAATAACGCGAGAACTACTGGTGAACAACGAATCTGTATATATCTGTGTATTCTTTAACAATCCCGATACACACTTGGATTACAATCATGACACTGGAACTAGAAGAGATCTTTGGACAGGAGAGCGCACTCGACGCCACAGATAGGTAAATACACATTTTAACATTCTTAATACGAATGCAAACCTAGGCTACTGTAGTCGGAAATGTTTGATAATGTGTTACTTACTATGTAATGACTTTATAATAATACCGGTGTCTTTTTTTCGTCTTCAGAGTGCAAAGTGCAGGCACAGCCCTGGAGGAGTTGTTGGTGTCTGCAAAGAAGCAGGACTACCTTACCGTTGGAGTCTATGAGTCTGCCAAAATTATGAATGTGTAAGTACACTCCTTTTGTTTTATGTCATGCAGAATAATTATTCATGCACAGATATGCTACATAGCCAAGTCTACAATTGCATAGGACCGGCTTCTAAACAGCTAATATTGTTTATGCCAACAGTGATCCAGACAATGTGGCATTCTGCGTTCTGGCGACAGACGAGGAGTACGAATGCGACATCGCTCTCCAGATCCACTTCACCCTCATCCAGGCTTTCTGCTTCGATAATGACATAAACGTGGTACGCGTTAACGATATCGAGCGCCTGGCTGAACTCGTGGGCACAGAAGAGGCCGGCGAACCTAAGGACGCACATTGCATTCTTGTCACGGTACGTCCTGATCTACTGGTTTGATCACGAGTCATCCAGTCAGTATATTTTCCCCATGCGCATAGTTATTGCGTGTAACAGTCGCCCTGTGCGCTGTCAACGCAATCTGTCAATGCAATCATAATGTCAATCATTCAATCTAATTCGATATTATATAGTTTAGCTGTCTATCTGATGTCATTGTCATGATTCTAATCATCTCTCTTTCTCACAGAGCCCTGGTGCTGAGTCTTGGAAAGACCCTGCTCTGGACGAACTGCATCTGTTTTGTGAGGAGAGACGCAGTGTGTATGACTGGGTTCCCACCATCACTCTCCCTGAACGCTGAACAACCAACCCTCTGCATGCTTCATTTGTTGATGATGAAGATGATGAAGAGAGCATACAATGACCGGAACCTCGGGGTTTGAAGTCTGCCTATTGGAATACACGGCTGTGGCTGTAACCCAGGACTCAATGTGCAGTCTGGGATGGCAGTGCAGTTTCTGGATTACCCCGTGGAGGGGTCAGGGCTCACATGTGGACTGGCTCAGGTATATGTGGACTGGGCCCATGTCATGTCATTAAAGCCTGGACCAGGGTGAGGAGTTGAACTGGACTGGACTCTGCAGTACATAGATCATGATCCTATAGCTGCTCTGACAAGGGCCAATGGTAAGGGGTGAACGGAGGAGATGGTCAGAGAAAGAAAGATAAGGGAGAAGAAACTGATGAGTGAAAATGTGTAACATGATTGGATGTAAGGTGGTGGCAGAAAGACACGTGAAAGAAGGTGAATAACACAAGAGAAAGGAAAATATTGGACTTTTCCAAAGCCAATGGGCAATGCTCGGATTGAAACTCAAACATTCATTTTCTTAACATTATTATTTTCTTTATTATTTTTTGCTGTCAAATGATGCAAAAACACATGCAACGTTGTTCTGTTTGTTATGAAACTGTAAAAGCATTTTACACAATTTCTTAATAAATGCTTTAAACTTTACTCAAGTTCTGTGCAAAAGTTATTGTCCTGTGCAGTCATCACCAGGGATGAGCAGTTTGCACTCATTGAACCCAGTCTCTGATAGAGTGGAATCTGATAGGATGAACCTGCTGCAGAGTGGCTTCTGATTGGACAGAGATAGCTGAGGCAGGAAGTGTGGCACAAAGAACCCCAGGCTGCAGCAAAGAAAGCAAGAGAGAGAGAGGGGAAGGGGGTGGGGTGACAGAGAGAGAGAGTAACAGAAGGAGAGGGTAAGAATGGTAGAGGGAGGGAGTAAGGGAGCATGGTTGCAACACAATAGCAGTTCAGATACGTGCTTTTTCAGACAGACTTTCAGACTTTCCCATTCCATATACCAGCTGCTTACTGCGACAGCTTGCACAACCGCCAGAGCCAGGAACCAGGGCTGGGGGCCAGCAGGCTGGGGGGCTAGAGGGCTGGGGGAAAGGGGCTTGGGCCCGGGCCTCTCTTTTGTCTCTAGAGCATGGCTTCTGCACTGTCAGCGAGGGGCTGGTGGTGCGTATGTGTGTGGCTGGGGAGTATTGTGTGTCCAGGAAAGTGTGCAAACTCGATTTTGTGAAGAAATCATGTAGTTAACTTGCAAACACTATCTATAACTGACAGGGATTGAATGCTTTTAGAAAATAGCAACGCATACTTGTACATCCTGAGAGACAGGTTTCACAGACGCTGTAGCTATTGCAAAAGAAAAATGAAATCAAGGAAAGATTCAAACTTTTTCAAGAGGGAAAGTGAGTGTAGCTCTGAGTAATCAGCACGTTGTTCCAGTAAAACACACACCTTGACATGACAGGAAATGGTATTTAGAGTCACAATTGGGGCTTGTTACTTGGAAAGCAGGCCAGGCGGTCACAGGAAAGGTAGTTGAGGTGTGGGCTTGAGCTGACGCTAAACAATGTTCCACATTAAAGAGTCTGGCTATTTCGCATTATATGCTAGGTAAACAGAATTGCCTTGGCTAGTAGCATTTCATTGATTACTGTAGGAAAGCTCCCTGACCCAGTTTAGATGGGGCCGTATACGATTGCCTTTAATGAAATGTTAGATCCAAGGAGAATAAGCTACCTTTCTTGGAAATTAGACAGTATCTTAACAAGACCTATCAAGTTGAAATGAAAACAAATGATCACTGCTACTGTTGTTGGCTGAGTGGAGAAACGGCTCCTTTGTGCCAAGAAGAAAAATGTGTCTGTTTACCTCCTCTTTTTACAGGTGCATCATGTGGCCAGTGTGGGGAAGAAGTGTCTGTTGGCTGGAATATAGAGCTCCAGCTGGAGAACAGACAGACAGGCTGTTTTTGTGGTTTACTAAAAGGTTCCCTCCTCGTGCTGCTTTCCGTTTTGTTCCACTAAACCCCCTGCAGCAACAGGCACCCGTTAAGATAGACACATACTGACTGTCTATGCTGAAATCTGTGCTAGATGGAGAGGGAAAATGAAGAGAAAGTAAAACAGAGATGGAGAGTTATCAGCCAATTGGTTAGTCCAGACACTGTTCTCCCTCCCTGTGTGAAAGCTTAAAGGTCTCTAAACAATAACTATCTAAGGATGTAGTATCATCTATCTATCTATCTATCTATCTATCTATCTATCTATCTATCTATCTATCTATCTATCTATCTATCTATCTATCTATCTATCTATCTATCTATCTATCTATCTATCTATCTATCTATCTATCTATCTATCTATCTATCTATCTATCTATCTATCTATCTATCTATCTATCTATCTATCTATCTATCTATCTATCTATCTATCTATCTATCTATCTATCTGCGTGCTCTGGATATACAACATGCACCAGTTTAGAATTCAGAAAACCCCCAAACCATTGTACATATCAGGGGTCAACTGTTATACTGGTATCTACAGTATTCTTGGCTAGGTAGAGCACCCTGGTTCTTCTCATATGTGCTTTAGCCAACTTTACTGACTATTGTTGTCATGCCATTCTTGTGAGATCGGTTAGGCTAAAGTACATAGACATCTGGGAGCAGGTAGGCAGACAGGTTAGAGGAAAGAGTGGCTTCCCACTCCCTGCTCCTCCTTCCCGACATTAAACACCAAGCCAGTGGCATTCCAACTGTCCCCTGGTTTAATGCCATGAGGCTGAGCTCATGCTGGCTGGTTATGTGCTGCTAATCTACGCAGGTGTCACATACTGTAGAGAAGGGGCTGTACTCTGCTTACTGACATACAGGCCCTGGTTCACTCCCCTGATCCTTGTTTTGGATAGGGAATAAGGATTTCACTGTTAACATGGTGGGGACTGGGGAGTCTACTTACTTTTCACTGTCTGGTTCTAAGTTGATATTTTCTTATTGAATACTTCTTTTACCGGGTAAGTTTACAGAGAACACATTCTCATTTACAGCAACAACCAATTGGAAGCTGTGGATGATGCCCAGATTGGGAATTTAGCCAGGATATTAGGGTTAGCACTCCTACAATAAGTGCCATTGGCTCTTCAGTGACCACAGAGTGTCAGAACACCCATTTATCAGACAGCTCTTTACACAAGGCAATATCCCCATTCACTGCCCTCCAACACCAGAAGAAAGATTGCCTCCTACTGGCTCTCCAGCACCACCTGGTATCCCAGCAAGGACCAACCCTGATTAGCTTTAGAGGCAAACCATGAGTGGTATGCAGGGTGGTATGCTGCTGGTCAGATTTAAAGGTAGAGGTATAGGTAGAGTTAAATGTATAGATAGAGGTAGAGATAGAGGAGGAGTTATAGGTATAGTTGGAGGGATAGATATATGTAGAGATATAGGTAGAGGTATACGGTAGTTAGAGGTATATATATAGGTAGAGGTATAGGTAGAGGTAGAGGTAGATGTATCATTAGTGGTAGAGGTATAATTAGAGATAGAGGTAGAGGTATACAGTAGTTAGAGGTGTATATAGAGGTAGAGGTAGAGGTAGAGATATAGGAAGAGGTATATGTAGAGGTATAGGAATAAATAGTGGTAGAGGTTTAGATAGAGTTATAAATAGAGGTAGGGGTATAGTTAGAGGTGTATATAGAGGTAGAGGTACAGGTAGAGATATAGGAAGAGGTATATGTAGAGGTGTAGGAATAAATAGTGGTAGAGGTTTAGATAGAGTTATAGGTATATATAGAGGTAGAGTTAGAGGTAGATGTATAGTTAGAGGTATATATAGAGGTAGAGGAATAGATAGAGGTAGGGGGGGGCATATGAGAATGGACTCATTGTAATGGCTGAAATTGAATGAATGAAATGTAGGCAAACGTGGTTTCTATATGTTTGATGTGTTTGGTACCATTCCATTTATGCCATTCCAGCCATTACAAGGAGCCCACCCTCCTATAGCTCATCCCACCAGCCTCCTCTGGATGACACATACTGAAGGTCTTGAATTAGATCATGGTCTTTGGTCTAGTCTTCATTAGTGGTCACCAACTGCGGACAAGCAAACAGCAAAATGCATGAAGAATGCACACAGCATAACACAACCTCAAACAATCTCACTAGCAACTAAACAGTACACGTTCACCTTTGAAGTTTGTTGTAGTGCATTTTATACATGGTTCCAACCCATTAAACAATTGTATAAATCTAAAACAACTAAAACATAATAGTATGAAACACAATAAAATGTGAAGCATTGAGATAGACATGTCTTACTGTGAACCCAACCCAGCGTAGGCCAGGTCCTAGTACCTTGAGGTGCTGTCAGGCCAAACATATTCCCCTCCTGTTGATCACATTAGTCTGGGGGTCCAGGCCTCTTCCCTAACGTATGCTGACATGAGATAATTGTAAATGAGAGAGTGCTCCTTAAATATCCTAGGGAGGCCACACCGCCAAGCCACAGCCTGGTTTAGCCTGCCTCTCCTGGTATGGGCACACAGCTTGGCAGCGGAAGCATGGAGAGGTTTGGGGAAATGGAGACATAACTGAGATATAGTTTTGCTAACTGAGTTTTATACTGTTCATGGGTGCTAATGGAGTTGGGTGGTGCAAACATGTAGTTTTGGGCAAGCAGTTATATTCGTGAAGGAGAAAGCACCAGCCACAATGCAGAAAAAAGCAGCCTTTTCCTTAACCCCACCCTACACCTCTCCCCACATGCAACCCATATTTGTCAGTTTATCGTGGATGCCAGTCATGCCTTGGCAGGGATATGCTAAGCATTCTCCCAGATATGGGATGCAGAGCAACACTTAGCATATAAATCCTCACACATTACTGACATAGTTGACCTTAGCCCATCAGAAACACATGTCTCTAGGACATGCCAGAAATCCCCAGTCCCCAGCCACTCATGGCCATAGGTGTAGGTCCTGGGGTGTAATGCCATAGACTGCTGTTGTAACGGTTGACCATGAAATTGGCCCATCCACATACCGTAGAAGACAGCTGCACTGCAGATGCAGTCTGTTGATTCATTTGCATATTCATTTGATGACAGGTTCTGGTGTCTGGGTATTCAGAATTACAGGGAGGCAGATTGGCTAGTTTAAAAACTGGTGGGATGGAAGGAAGGATAGATAGACACATTGCATTCGGAAACTATTCAAATCGGTTGACTTTATCCACATTTTGTTACGTTGTTACGTCTTATCAATCTACCCCATAATGACAAAGCAAAAACGTTTAAAAAAAAAACATTTTTGCTAATTCATTAAATTTAAAACTGAAATATTACATTTACATAAGTATTCAGACCCTTTACTCAATACTTTGTTGAAGCATATTTGGCAGCAATTATAACCTTGCGTCTTCTAGGGTATGACGCTACGAGCTTGGCACACATTTATTTAGGGAGTTTCTCACATTCTCCTCTGCAGATCCTTTCAAGCTCTGTCAGGTTAGTTAGGGAGCATAGGGTCTCTCCAGAAATGTTCATCAGGTTCAAGTCTGGACTCTGGCTGGGCAACTCAGGGAAATTCAGAGACCTGTCCCGAAGCCACTCCTGCATTGTCTTGGTTGTGTGCTTAGGGTTGTCCTGTTGGAAGGTAAACCTTCACCCCCAATCTGAGGTCCTGAGCACTCTGGAGTAGGTTTTCATCAAGGATCTCTCTGTACTTTGCTCCGTTCATCTTTCCTTCGATCCTGACTACTCTCCCAGTCCCTGCTGCTGACAAACATACCCATAGCATGAGGCTGTCACCACCATGCTTCACCGTAGGGATGGTATAAGGTTCCCTTCAAATGTGACGCTTGGCATTCAGGTCAAAGAGTTGTACCTTGGTTTCACCAGACCAGAGACTATTGTTTCTCATGGTCTGAGTCTTTAGGTGCCTTTTTGGCAAACTCCAAGTGGCATGTGCCTTTTACTGAGGAGTGGCTTCTGTCTGGCCGCTCTACCATGGTTGTCCTTCTGAAAGGTTCTCCCATCTCCACAGAGGAACTTTGGAGCTCTGTCAGAGTGACCTTCGGGTTCTTGTTCACATCCCTAGGACCAAGGCCCTTCTCCACCAATTGCTCAGTTTGGACTGCTGGTCATCTCTAGGAAGAGTCTTGCTGGTTCCAAATCTCTTTCATTTAAGAATGATGGAGGCCACTGTGTTCTTGGGGACCTTCAATGCTGCAGACATTTCTTGGTACCCTTCCCCAGATCTGTGCCTCGACACAATCCTGTCTCTGAGCTCTACGGACATTTCCTTCAACTTCATGGCTTGATTTTTGCACTGACATGCACTGTAAACTGTGGGACCTTATATACATGTAGACAGGTCTGTCCCTTTCCAAATCATGTCCAATAAATTGTATTTACCACAGGTGGACTCCAATCAAGTTGTTGAAACATCTCAAGGATGATCAATGGAAATACGATGCCCCTGACCTCAATGTTGAGTCTCATAGCACAGGGTCTGAATACTTAAGTAAATAAGGCATTTTTGGTTTTTATTTTTAAGATATTTGCACAAATTGCTAAAAACTTGTTTTTGCTTTGTCATCATGGGATATTGTGTGTAGATTGATGCTAAGTTTTTATTCATTTAATCCAATTCATAATAAGGCTGTAATTTATCAAAATGTGGAAAAAGTCAAGGGGACAATCATGCTACTCACAACTGCTATCCAAGAGTTTCATCCTGTGGGCTACATTTTCATGATCAGTGGTTTTAAGCTTGTGTCGGTAAATTTAATAGTGAAAGAGAACATACTTCTGCATTTCCCGCTGTGTAAACACGTTGCAAATAGGCTCAGGGTAACTCCTCCTGATAAAGTTGGGTAGCTGATATTCAGAGCTTAAATAGTGAAATTGAGTAGTCACAGGAATCAAGACTAATTAAACCAACGGCCTGTTTTACAAACAGTGGGCTTACCACTCGGGCCAACACGGTTGGCTCCACCTCAGTAAGGACGTGTCGACACAGATGTCTTTTGGATGTCTTTTTTTGGTCCTGTCCGGACATCTTTTGTTTTTTTGTGTGTTTTACTAACGGCAGGCCTACCACATAGATGGGCATACCTAAAATGTCATTTCAGTTGACACTGTAGGCCAGGGATGGGCAATTCCAGTCCTCTAGGGCCTGGTTGGTGTCACACTTTTGCCCAAGCCCCAGCTAACACATCTGACACCAACAATCAACTAATCACGATATTCAGGTTAGAATGCAGTTTGTTTCATCAGGTGTATTAACTAGGGATGGGGGAAAAAGTGTGACACCACTCCGCCCCCGAGGACTGGAGTTGCCCATCCCTGCTGTAAGGAATTAGGGGAGCGGTGATGCACTGGCTTCTCACACAAACAGCTTATTTTTCATCAAGAGTGTGACAAGAGTGGACTATGAAAGCATGCAAAATAGATTGATGTAACACTGGGCCATCACATATTGTGTAACAAAGTGTGGAAGGGTGTATGATCTTTAGAAGATAACCAAAAAGGTGAAAACATTCCCTCCTGATCCATGGTTACATGATTACATTAATGATGCTAGGCCTCACTTGCCACGTGAACAACATCATCTCTACAGGTCAATCAACTTTCAGAACAGTCCGTGGATTAACACATAGTACTGTGAGAGGACAGCAAACAGCTGTGTTCATACTCACACACTTCTTCCCTAGGGAGAACAGTGGACTACAGTTATCACCACGAGCATGTGCACAGTGACGTTTAACAAAAACAGTAAACTAGTGTTGGCGCCAAAGACAATATCAAGAGACATAGAATAAGTGTTTTTATTTGATAATTTTCTCCCATGCATGTCTGCATGAAGACGTGTGAAACATTTAGAATTCCATTATCCCCCAAAAGATAAACTGAGGATAACATTTGGATTATGCTTATAGGGTAAAGTATGGGAGAAATGTTTTTCAGGTTTTTGGAGGAAATGATGCAATTGCCCCTCTTGGTTACACATGTGCTTTTTCCATAGCAACACATCACATTTGCCCTAGTAACACTCCAAGGTGTCCCTAGCAACAGTACTTCATCTTATTCTCTCTCTCTCTCTCTCTCTCTCTCTCTCTCTCTCTCTCTCTCTCTCTCTCTCTCTCTCTCTCTCTCTCTCTCTCTCTCTCTCTAGCCTTCAGATAGCACAGCTAGTTCAAGCAAAACTAGCCCGGTGTTTATGGTTTCTCTGCTGCTAATGAAAAACAAAATAAGCTCTTTTTGTTTTGATGGTGTTACTTAATCTGTTGGGAAGGATAGAGAGGGGGAGGGGCTGCAGTGGTAGCAGCCAATCAGATCACAGAATCAGGCTCTGACAAACTCAAACACTGGTTGTTTGCTGTTGGTAACAGAGATGCGATTGGCTCAAAATGTTCTTGCACAATTGGAAAGGTGTCCCAAAGTGTGTGGGTACTTTGAGCACTGTTATGATTGTGTTTATCTAATGCACTGGTGTTTAACACAACAATGACATGCATGGCCTATGGAGCCAGAATGTCCTATCAATGGCAAAAGCATTGTGCAGTCTGGAGAAGATGTGACGTTAGTGGTCGTGTGGGAGAGAGTGTGTGTGTGTGCACGCGTACGTGTGTGTGTGCATCTACTGCATACCTCAACTGACACATGACCACTATTGACTTTTCATCTCTCTGCAACACAAGGTCATGTGGCATGGGGCCTCCCTCTAAACGTGATCTCTCGTGTTCGTGTTCCAGTTCCCGTCAATATCCAACAACTTCGCACAGCCATTGAACAGGACTGGAACAACATTCCACAGGCCACAATCAACAGCCTGATCAACTCTATGCGAAGGAGATGTGTCAAATGGTGGACACACCAGACACTGACTGGTTTTCTGATCTACGCCACTACGTTTTTAAGGTATCTGTAAGCAACAGATGCATATCTGTATTCCCAGTCGTGAAATATACAGATTAGAGCTTAATTTATGTATTTTAATTGACTGATTTCCTTATATACAGTAGGAACTGTAACTCAGTTAAATAATTGGAATTGTTGCATGTTGCATTTATATTTTTTGTCAGTGTATGTATGTGACTCGTTTCAGGAAACTAGGCATATGTTGCGCATCACTACTTCACAGGAGAGGCATTTGAGCGTAAATGTCTTCTGTAACATTTTAAAACTTTCATTTTCCTTAATAACAAACTGGTATGCCATCTGTAAATACAAATACAAATTACGAGTTGGTTTAGCCACGGAGAAAGTCAGGAACCTTCACACGAGTCATGATTGGCTGAGATCATGGGTGGGTTGGGGATGCCGAGAAATGAGTTTGGATTAGTCTGCTATGTAGGACGCTTCTGTCTATAACATAAGCTGCTCAGTATGTGTAGGTAATGCGGCTTTCTAATGCGGTTTCTTTGAAAGATATTATGAAGAACTGCAAAAAACACCTGTCTGCGGATTACATCTTCAAACTAAGAGCAGCTGTGGCATACATGACAGAGAGAGAATAGCATGTAAGGTAAGATAATCTAGCTAGCTACATTTTCAGTTATTGTACGTTTCTATTTTTGTCAGAAAGTCATTTACATTGCAAGTTCAAGCGTACTGTTAGCTAGCTAGCTAACATTAGCTGGCTGGCTGGCTCGCTAACTAACATTATGTGTATGATCTTGTGTAGTAATATTATTTGTATCTCAGAGCCATTTCCATTGCTAGTTTAGCCCAATGTCAGCTAGCTAGGTAATATTGAATCTAGTGGGTTAGCTTTAGCTACCTCTAGATTCATGCAGTCTAGTAACATTATGAATTGGCATTATAGTTAATTGTTTAGCTAGCTAGCTAGCTTCATGTCTAAAAATACTCCACTATGCAAGTAATAATTTCACTGTATCGTTTACATCTTCTGTATCCTGTGCATGTGACAACTTAGATTTTATATGATATAGTGTGTGTTTACCAGAGACGGTAATGTGAAGAATAACATGATGTTAGGTCAACGAGAATATAACATTAGGCCAACGAGACAGTGTCTATCATCACACTCACAACCGTAAGCCATTTTCTGTAATTAGCTCGCCTTTAACTTGTAAATAATGATATTGTTGTAAGTTTCTTTTCCTGTAATAATCCATACAAATGAGCTAAAGTTAAGATGCTGTCAGCTATATGAAATGGTCATTATTTGAACTGGCTAGTCAGCTAACTTAAAGTTAGATAGCTAACTAGCAAGCTAGAAACAAATGCAAATCTTTGTTTAGAAAGTGTTGTGTTCATGTTTTTTGTGTTTATACAAGATTGATGACAATAGAATGTTTATGATGTAACTGGGACAGCTGGATTCAGACATCTTGATAGACGTAGTATAAACCAACCTTTAATCTGGATATATCTGGTTGTTTAGTACACTACAGTACTCACTCTGTTTAGCACATGGCCTCACATGTGAATATTTAAAGAGATGGGTGGCTTGTGAACAATGCTGAATGGGTGTAGACAAAGAAGAGCTCTCCAGTAGGTGTAGCAAAACATTCATCTGCATGTTCTCAAAAGCAGCATTACAGAAATGTAGTGTATGAAAAAAAAATTATATCTCCGAGTATCTACTTTTATCCAATGTACAAAACACAATTTCAAATGTTGCTACATAGTACTGAATTGAGCCAGTCAGTCACATATTTAATACTGTCCATGGACGTTTTTGTAGGTCAACTGTCTTTTGTTTTTATTCCGTTTTGATTTGTTTAAAAATAAAGTATTGTTTTATCGTCATATTACATCTTGTCTTCCAAATCTTATGGTTCCCAATGCATATTATTATCCACCATAGATCTTTAGTATTGTCATCCATGTGAGTATCAAAAACATGTGAGTATCAAAAACACAGTAAAAGACTGATTTATACATACATGAAAATCAATACTTCTCATGAGATCCCATATTTCTTTAGTTCTGGAGTAGTTCAATAAAACGTGTTCTAAATTCTCTTCATCACTGCAATTTGGCATAAGACAAAATGTACTTTTAACAAAACAGCTCCAGCTTCACTTCAGAATGCTCTGGTCATACAGAATGGTACATTCTTTAGTTTCTGCTGGGGTCAGGTGCGACTTCGCCACCATACATTTCATCAGATATCAATTTATAAATAGTTTCAGTTAATATTTAAATGTTGAAAGTCGTCAGTAAAGTTGCCATAACACAACCTGTGATGAGGTTCATTTTTTCTTGATTTTCTACATATTTTGTTCCCCCACAAAGACATCGCTGACACACACTGTATTTGACACATGCACTGTTTGTTTACATATTTACACAGCGTTCCTTGCGCAGCCTAACTCTGCATTCCGATGATGCTTTGGAGAGAGGGCTCTGACAGCGGCCAATGGGCAGAGAGGATTATAATGAGTGTGTGTGAATGGGTGGAGAGAGTGTGTGTGAAACAAACAGCTCTATCAAACAGCATGTTGACGGAAGCTGATTTTAAAAATCTGCTTTTATCTGTCACTTTCTCATTGAAATGGTGTAACTTTTTTCTAAACAAATCAATATTGTTAGTACAGCTGTCCTCAATAACCGTCCCCGCAAACTGTCTGTATATTGCATATTTATCTCATGAACACACTCAGTGAAGCCTTCATATTGACTCTGCAATAAGAAAAGAGGATATTACATACAACCCGTTAATCAAACAAGCAGCAAAACGTCCTTATGGGCAGAGTGGATTATTCATCTGACACATGGTAATCAAACAATGTTATCTGTTCAGTTGTGATTACACTATTAAGATTAAAATACTTGGGGTCACCCAGACAAAGAGTGATCTGCAACTGAGGCTTGTCATGTCTGGGGATTTGCTTTGACGTCTTCTGAGCTAATTAATTATCACCTGTCAATCAAATTAAGATCTAGAACTGTCACGACTTCCGCCGAAGTTGGTCCCTCTCCTTGTTCGGACGGCGTTCGGCGGTCGACGTCACTGGCCTTCTAGCCATCGCCAATCCACTTTTCATTTTCCATTTGTTTTGTCTTTGTCTTACACATCTGATTTCAATCCCCCAATTACCTGTTCATTATTTAACCCTCTGTTCCCCCATGTTTGTTTGTGAGTGATTGTTTCTATGTAGGAAGGTCTGTTATTGTGGGCTCTGTTTTTGTATTGCATTTATTATGTTGAGTAAATACGTTTATTTACTCATACCTGCTGTCCTGCTGTCCTGCACCAGCTACACACAGACTTCGTTATAAGAACTTTGATGTCTTTGTGTCTGTTGATGTGTCTGCTCTGTGTTTACGTTTTGAGAAGAATTCATGGCAGTTGTCTTTGTTGTGTTTTTCAGCTTTCTTAACAAGTGTAAACATGCAGTATGTGAATATATCTGTATGTGTGTGTATATGTGTGTGTGTGACAGGAGTGCCCTGTGGTTTCAGCCACACAGGATGCAGCTGTAGATTGAGTGTATGTGCAACTATAGCATGTACTGTGTGTGTGTGTGTGTGTGTGTGTGTGTGTGTGTGTGTGTGTGTGTGTGTGTGTGTGTGTGTGTGTGTGTGTGTGTGTGTGTGTGTGTGTGTGTGTGTGTGTGTGTGTGTGTGTGTGTGTGTGTGTGTGTGTGTGTGTGTGTGTGTGTGTGTGTGTGTGTGTGTGTGTGTGTGTGTGTGTCTGTGTGTTTGTCAGCACGTCTTTGTGGATTTTGCCTTTCTCCAAATGTTGCTGTCAACAATGCCAATTGTTTTGTCTTGTCTCTCTATGCCCCATGCACTCTCTCCTCTCAATTGAATTCAATTCAAGGATTTTATTGGCATGAAACATATATTAACAATGCCAAAGCAAGTGAAGTAGAATTAACAAAAATGAAATACACAATAAAAATGTACTATGAATATTACACTCACAGAAGTTCCAAAAGAATAAAGACATTTCAAATGTCATATGTCTATATATTGTCATGTTTGTCATTTATTGTCATGTCTTGTCCCTGTGCTCCCCATGCTATTCGTTTCCCTCTGCTGGTCTTGTTTGGTTCTTTCCCTCCTTCTATCCCTCTCTCTCCCCCTCCCTCTCTCACTCTCTCGCTCTCTCTTCTCTCTGTCGTTCCGTTCCTGCTCCCAGCTGTTCCTATTCCCCTAATCATCATTTAGTCTTCCCACACCTGTTCCCGATCCTTTCCCCTGATTAGATTCCCTATTTATTCCTTTGTGATCCGTTCCTGTCCCGTCGGTTCCTTGTATTGTATTCACCATGCTGTGATTGCGTTTCGCCCTGTCCTGTCGTGTTTTTGCCGTGATTGTGTATCACCCTGTCCTGTCGTGTTTTGTGCCTTCATCAGATGCTGCGTGTGAGCAGGTGTCTCAGTCGACTACGGCCTGCGCCTACCCGAAGCGACCTGCAGTCTGTGGCCGCTTCTCCAGTTGTTTCCCCTCTACAAGTCTAGAGGATTTCTGTTATTCCGTTTTGGACTTTAATAAACTCTGTTTCTGTTAAGTCGCGTTTGGGTCCTCTTTCACCTGCATGACAGAAGGAACCGACCAAGGAATGGACCCAGCGACTTCAGACGCTCGTTACACTGCCGTCGAGATCCAAGGAGCCATGCTCGGCAGACACGAGCAGGAATTGTCTGCTGCTCGCCATGCCGTGGAGAACCTGGCCGCTCAGGTTTCCGACCTCTCTGGACAGTTCCAGAGTCTACGTCTCGTGCCACCTGTTACTCCCTGGCCTGCCGAGCCTCCAGAACCTAGGGTTAATAACCCACCTAGCTACTCCGGGCAGCCCACTGAGTGCCGCTCCTTTCTCACGCAGTGTGAGATTGTGTTCTCTCTCCAACCCCACACATACTCTAGAGAGAGAGCTCGGGTTGCTTACGTCATTTCACTCCTTACTGGCCGGGCTCGAGAATGGGGCACAGCTATCTGGGAGGCAAGGGCTGATTGCTCTAACAAATTCCAGAACTTTAAAGAGGAGATGATTCGGGTTTTTGACCGTTCAGTTTTTGGTGGGGAGGCTTCTAGGGCCCTGGCTTCCTTATGCCAAGGTGAACGGTCCATAACGGATTATTCCATTGAGTTTCGCACTCTTGCTGCCTCTAGTGAGTGGAACGAGCCGGCGCTGCTCGCTCGTTTTCTGGAGGGACTCCACGCAGTGGTTAAGGATGAGATTCTCTCCCGGGAGGTTCCTTCAGATGTGGACTCTTTGATTGCTCTCGCCATCCGCATAGAACGACGGGTAGATCTTCGTCACCGGGCTCGTGGAAGAGAGCTCACATCAACGGTGTTTCCCTGCTCCGCATCGCAACCATCTCCCTCCTCTGGCTTTGAGACTGAGCCCATGCAGCTGGGAGGGATTCGCATCTCGAATAAGGAGAGGGAACGGAGGATCACCAACCGCCTGTGACTCTATTGCGGAGTTGCTGGACATTTTGTTAATTCATGTCCAGTAAGAGGCCAGAGCCCATCAGTAAGCGGAGGGCTACTGGTGAGCGCTACTACTCAGGTCCCTTCATCTAGATCTTGTACTACTATGTCGGTCCATCTACGCTGGACCGGTTCGGGTGCTACATGCAGTGCTTTGATTGACTCTGGGGCTGAGGGTTGTTTCATGGACGAAGCATGGGCTCGGAAACATAACATTCCTTTCAGACCGTTAGACAGGCCTACGCCCATGTTTGCCTTAGATGGTAGTCATCTTCCCAGTATCAAATTTGAGACACTACCTTTAACTCTCACAGTATCTGGTAACCACAGTGAGACTATTTCTTTTTGATTTTCCGTTCACCGTTTACACCTGTTGTTTTGGGTCATCCCTGGCTTGTATGTCATAATCCTTCTATTAATTGGTCTAGTAATTCTATCCTATCCTGGAACGTTTCTTGTCATGTGAAGTGTTTAATGTCTGCCATCCCTCCCATTTCTTCTGTCCCTACTTCTCAGGAGGAACCTGGCGATTTGACAGGAGTGCCGGAGGAATATCATGATCTGCGCACGGTCTTCAGTCGGTCCCGAGCCAACTCCCTTCCTCCTCACCGGTCGTATGATTGTAGTATTGATCTCCTTCCGGGGACCACTCCTCCTCGAGGTAGACTATACTCTCTGTCGGCTCCCGAACGTAAGGCTCTCGAGGATTATTTGTCTGTGTCTCTTGACGCCGGTACCATAGTGCCTTCTTCTTCTCCGGCCGGGGCGGGGTTCTTTTTGTTAAAAAGAAGGACGGTACTCTGCGCCCCTGCGTGGATTATCGAGGGCTGAATGACATAACGGTTAAGAATCGTTATCCGCTTCCCCTTATGTCATCAGCCTTCGAGATTCTGCAGGGAGCCAGGTGCTTTACTAAGTTGGACCTTCGTAACGCTTACCATCTCGTGCGCATCAGGGAGGGGGACGAGTGGAAAACGGCGTTTAACACTCCGTTAGGGCATTTTGAGTACCGGGTTCTGCCGTTCGGTCTCGCCAATGCGCCAGCTGTTTTTCAGGCATTAGTTAATGATGTTCTGAGAGACATGCTGAACATTTTTGTTTTTGTCTATCTTGACGATATCCTGATTTTTTCTCCGTCACTCGAGATTCATGTTCAGCACGTTCGACGTGTTCTACAGCGCCTTTTAGAGAATTGTCTCTACGTAAAGGCTGAGAAGTGCTCTTTTCATGTCTCCTCCGTTACTTTTCTCGGTTCCGTTATTTCCGCTGAAGGCATTCAGATGGATTCCGCTAAGGTCCAAGCTGTCAGTGATTGGCCCGTTCCAAGGTCACGTGTCGAGTTGCAGCGCTTTTTAGGTTTCGCTAATTTCTATCGGCGTTTCATTCGTAATTTCGGTCAAGTTGCTGCCCCTCTCACAGCTCTTACTTCTGTCAAGACGTGTTTTAAGTGGTCCGGTTCCGCCCAGGGAGCTTTTGATCTTCTAAAAGAACGTTTTACGTCCGCTCCTATCCTCGTTACTCCTGACGTCACTAGACAATTCATTGTCGAGGTTGACGCTTCAGAGGTAGGCGTGGGAGCCATCCTATCCCAGCGCTTCCAGTCTGACGATAAGGTTCATCCTTGCGCTTATTTTTCTCATCGCCTGTCGCCATCTGAGCGCAACTATGATGTGGGTAACCGTGAACTGCTCGCCATCCGCTTAGCCCTAGGCGAATGGCGACAGTGGTTGGAGGGGGCGACCGTTCCTTTTGTCGTTTGGACAGACCATAAGAACCTTGAGTACATCCGTTCTGCCAAACGACTTAATGCCCGTCAAGCTCGTTGGGCGTTGTTTTTCGCTCGTTTCGAGTTTGTGATTTCTTACCGTCCGGGTAGCAAGAACACCAAGCCTGATGCCTTATCCCGTCTGTTTAGTTCTTCTGTGGCTTCTACTGATCCCGAGGGGATTCTTCCTTATGGGCGTGTTGTCGGGTTAACAGTCTGGGGAATTGAAAGACAGGTTAAGCAAGCACTCACGCACACTGCGTCGCCGCGCGCTTGTCCTAGTAACCTCCTTTTCGTTCCTGTTTCCACTCGTCTGGCTGTTCTTCAGTGGGCTCACTCTGCCAAGTTAGCTGGTCATCCCGGTGTTCGAGGCACTCTTGCGTCTATTCGCCAGCGCTTTTGGTGGCCGACTCAGGAGCGTGACACGCGCCGTTTCGTGGCTGCTTGTTCGGACTGCGCGCAGACTAAGTCGGGTAACTCTCCTCCTGCCGGTCGTCTCAGACCGCTCCCCATTCCTTCTCGACCATGGTCTCACATTGCCTTAGACTTCATTACCGGTCTGCCTTTGTCTGCGGGGAAGACTGTGATTCTGACGGTTGTCGATAGGTTCTCTAAGGCGGCACATTTCATTCCCCTCGCTAAACTTCCTTCCGCTAAGGAGACGGCACAAATCATTATTGAGAATGTATTCAGAATTCATGGCCTCCCGTTAGACGCCGTTTCAGACAGAGGCCCGCAATTCACGTCACAGTTATGGAGGGAGTTCTGTCGTTTGATTGGTGCGTCCGTCAGTCTCTCTTCCGGGTTTCATCCCCAGTCTAACGGTCAAGCAGAGAGGGCCAATCAGACGATTGGTCGCATACTACGCAGCCTTTCTTTCAGAAACCCTGCGTCTTGGGCAGAACAGCTCCCCTGGGCAGAATACGCTCACAATTCGCTTCCTTCGTCTGCTACCGGGTTATCTCCGTTTCAGAGTAGTCTGGGTTACCAGCCTCCTCTGTTCTCATCCCAGCTTGCCGAGTCCAGTGTTCCCTCCGCTCAAGCGTTTGTCCAACGTTGTGAGCGCACCTGGAGGAGGGTGAGGTCTGCACTTTGCCGTTACAGGGCACAGACGGTGAGAGCCGCCAATAAACGCAGGATTAAGAGTCCAAGGTATTGTTGCGGCCAGAGAGTGTGGCTTTCCACTCGCAACCTTCCTCTTACGACAGCTTCTCGTAAGTTGACTCCGCGGTTCATTGGTCCGTTCCGTGTCTCCCAGGTCGTCAATCCTGTCGCTGTGCGACTGCTTCTTCCGCGACATCTTCGTCGCGTCCATCCTGTCTTCCATGTCTCCTGTGTTAAGCCCTTTCTTCGCACCCCCGTTCGTCTTCCCTCCCCCCTCCCGTCCTTGTCGAGAGCGCACCTATTTACAAGGTACATAAGATTATGGACATGCGTTCTCGGGGACGGGGTCACCAATACCTAGTGGATTGGGAGGGTTACGGTCCTGAGGAGAGGAGTTGGGTTCCGTCTCGGGACGTGCTGGACCGTTCGCTCATCGATGATTTCCTCCGTTGCCGCCAGGATTCCTCCTCGAGTGCGCCAGGAGGCGCTCGGTGAGTGGGGGGTACTGTCATGTTTGTCATTTATTGTCATGTCTTGTCCCTGTGCTCCCCATGCTATTCGTTTCCCTCTGCTGGTCTTGTTTGGTTCTTTCCCTCCTTCTATCCCTCTCTCTCCCCCTCCCTCTCTCACTCTCTCGCTCTCTCTTCTCTCTGTCGTTCCGTTCCTGCTCCCAGCTGTTCCTATTCCCCTAATCATCATTTAGTCTTCCCACACCTGTTCCCGATCCTTTCCCCTGATTAGATTCCCTATTTATTCCTTTGTGATCCGTTCCTGTCCCGTCGGTTCCTTGTATTGTATTCACCATGCTGTGATTGCGTTTCGCCCTGTCCTGTCGTGTTTTTGCCGTGATTGTGTATCACCCTGTCCTGTCGTGTTTTGTGCCTTCATCAGATGCTGCGTGTGAGCAGGTGTCTCAGTCGACTACGGCCTGCGCCTACCCGAAGCGACCTGCAGTCTGTGGCCGCTTCTCCAGTTGTTTCCCCTCTACAAGTCTAGAGGATTTCTGTTATTCCGTTTTGGACTTTAATAAACTCTGTTTCTGTTAAGTCGCGTTTGGGTCCTCTTTCACCTGCATGACATATATAGTGTTGTAATGATCTGCAAATAGTAAAAGTACAAAAGGGAAAATAAATAAACATATGGGTTGTATTTCTTGTTCTTCACTGGTTGCCCTTTTCTTCTGGCAACAGCTCACAAATCTTGCTGCTGTGATGGCACACTGGTATTTCACCCAGTAGATATGGGAGTTTATCAAAATTGGGTTTGTTTTCAAATTCTTTGTGGATCTGTGTAATCTCAGGGAAATATGTGTCTCTAATATGGTCATACATTTGGCAGGAGGTTAGGAAGCGCAGGTCAGTTTCCATCTACATTTTGTGGGCAGTGTGCACATAGCCTGTCTTTTCTTGAGAGCTAGGTCTGCCTACGGCGGCCTTTCTCAATAGCAAGGCTATGCTCACTGAATCTATACATAGGCAAAGCTATTCTTAAAATTTTATGTTCCTTTTGATGGCATAGAAGGCCCTTCTTTCCTTGTCTCTCAGCTCGTTCACATCTCTCACTCACTCTGTCTCTCTCTCTCTCTCTCTATCGCTCTCTCTCTCTCTCTCTCTCTCTCTCTCTCTCTCTCTCTCTCTCTCTCTCTCTCTCTCTCTCTCTCTCTCTCTCTCTCTCTATCGCTCTCTCTCTCTCTCTCTCTCTCTCTCTCTCTCTCTCTCTCTCTCTCTCTCTCTCTCTCTCTCTCTCTCTCTCAATTCAATTCAATTCAAGGGCTTTATTGGCATGGGAAACGTGTTAACATTGCCAAAGCAAGTGAGGTAGATAATATATAAAGTGAATATATAAAGTGAAATAAACAATACAAATTAACAGTAAACATTACACATAGAGAAGTTTCAAAACAATAAAGACATTACAAATGTCATATTATATATATACAGTGTTTTAACAATGTACAAATGTTTAAAGGACACAAGATAAAATAAATAAGCATAAATAGGGGTTGTATTTACAATGGTGTTTGTTCTTCACTGGTTGCCCTTTTCTCGTGGCAACAGGTCACACATCTTGCTGCTCTCTCTCTCTCTTGCTCTGTCTTTCTCACTCTCTCTCTCTCTCTCTCTCTCTCTCTCTCTCTCTCTCTCTCTCTCTCTCTCTCTCTCTCTCTCTCTCTCTCTCTCTCTCTCTCTCTCTCTCTCTCTCTCTCTCTCTCTCTCTCTCTCTCTCTCTCTCTCTCTCTCTCTTTCTCTCTCTCTTGTAATTTGGCCCTAACTTACTTCGAGGTGTGCCTGACAGAGAGAGAGAGAGAGAGAAACAGCAGAAGGAGCGTAAAAAAGAGAGGGCAGGAGTAATCTAATAAGTAAGTTTGCAGCTTGGTTTGGCTCTCTGTCCTCTGACAGTTCTCTGAACCAAAAAAGTAACCACTAGCTGAGTGACTCCTGGGCTACTTAGTCTACCCAGCAACCACACTCTACTCCTCTCCATCTGCTGAACCACACAAAGGAACAGAGAAAAGAAAAAAATGTGTGTGAGTCTGTGCATGTGTGTGTGTGTGTGTAGATGGGCAGTGTGATGCTTATTTATGATGATCAGTATGTGTACTTGGATTAAATGTGTAGTTTGTGTATGTGTGTGTGCCCATGTGGCTGAATGGATAGGTCTAACAGGACAAAGACTCCTTCAGTGAAATGGTCAGGGCAAATTGGCTTCTGACCTTCTGACCTGCCCCTGACCTATCTCCCTCTCCCTCTCTTTCTTGCTTTCATACATTATGTCTCTTTCTCTTTACCCTTCTCAAAATCTCTCCATCTATCCATGCACCATTCAGCCAGGGAGGCTGCCCAAGCCCTCACCAACCTTCTGACAAACCCACCAATGCCTTGACACCCTCAACAACCCCCAGACACCACTAACAACCCCGGACACCCCCACCAAACTCCTGATACCCCCACCAACCCCAAGACACCCCCACCAATCTCCATGACACCTCCACCAACCTCTTGACACCCCCACCAACCTCTTGACACCCCAACAAACCCCAGAGACCCCCACCAAACTCCTGATACCCTCACCAACCCCCAGAGACCCCCACCAACTCCCGGAAACCTCCAACAACCTCCTGATACCCCCACCAACCCCCAAACACCCCCATCAACCTCCTGACACCCTCACAACCTCCCGACTCCCCACCAACCTCCAGATACCCTCAACCACCCCCTGACACCCCCACCAACCTCCTGACACCCTCACCAACCTCCTGACACCCTCACCAACCTCCTGACACCCTCACCAACCACCTGACACCCTCACCAATCTCCTGACAACCCCACCAACCTCCTGACACCCTCACCAACCGTCTGACACCCTCACTAACCCCCGACACACTCATTGCATATTCACTCTTCAACTCACTCACCCCAACCCAATGAAATCGCTCCCCCTTCATCGTTTGTACCACATCTCCTGAACACCCCATCACCACCCAGTCACAATTCATGACTGACTATCTCTGTAAGTATTCCAGATGGATTTGGGTTTCTGTCTCCAACTGGATTGTGTCTGTCAGTCTGTCTGGAGCCTGGGGCAGCCACATCCGATGTCTCAATGCTTAACATGCTCCTGCTCTTAAAGAGACCTCAACCAGAGATGTGCCCCCTACAAAGAGACATACACACACACGTGCACGCACGCACACACACACACACACACACACACACACACACACACACACACACACACACACACACACACACACACACACACACACACACACACACACACACACACACACACACACACACACACACACACACACACACACACACACACACACACACACACACACACACACATACACACACACACAAATTAACGCACACACACACAGGCTGAGTTTACACAGGCAGTCCAATTCCACCAATTGGCCTTTTGACAAATCATATCAGCTCTGAAAAAGATCTGATATGAAAAGACCTGATGTGATGGGTCAAAAGACCAACGCAGCCAAGGAGACACAACTGGCTGGGATACAGAGGTAATGAGCATCTCAAAGGTTGCGTTTACACAGGCAGCCCAATTCTGATATTTTTCCAAATTACACACAACCACACACTCACACAACCACACAATCAGCCATTAGCCCACAGCACACAAACACACTGTCATGTTTGTCATTTATTATCATGTCTCGTCCCTGTGCTCCCCATTCTATTCGTTTCCCTCTGCTGGTCTTATTAGGTTCTTTCCCTCTTTCTATCCCTCTCTCTCCCCCTCCCTCTCTCACTCTCTCGCTCTCTCTTCTCTCTATCGTTCCGTTCCTGCTCCCAGCTGTTCCTATTCCCCTAATCATCATTTAGTCTTCCCACACCTGTTCCCGATCCTTTCCCCTGATTGGAGTCCCTATTTATTCCTTTGTGTTCCGTTCCTGTCCTGTCGGTTCCTTGTTTAGTATTCACCGTGCTGTGATTGTGTTTCGCCCTGTCCTGTCGTGTTTTTGCCTTCATCAGATGCTGCGTGTGAGCAGGTGTCTCTGTCAACTACGGCCTGCGCCTACCCGGGCGACCTGCAGTCTGTGGCCGCTTCTCCTGTTATTCCCCTCTACAGACTAGAGGATGTCTGTTATTCCCTGTTTGGACTTGAATAAACTCTGTTTCTGTTAAGTCGCTTTTGGGTCCTCTTTCACCTGCATGACAGAAGGAACCGACCAAGGAATGGACCCAGCGACTTCAGACGCTCGTTACACTGCCGTCAAGATCCAAGGAGCCATGCTCGGCAGACACGAGCAGGAATTGTCTGCTGCTCGCCATGCCGTGGAGAACCTGGCCGCTCAGGTTTCCGACCTCTCTGGACAGTTCCAGAGTCTACGTCTCGTGCCACCTGTTACTTCCTGGCCTGCCGAGCCTCCAGAACCTAGGGTTAATAACCCACCTTGCTACTCCGGGCAGCCCACTGAGTGCCGCTCCTTTCTCACGCAGTGTGAGATTGTGTTCTCTCTCCAACCCAACACATACTCTAGAGAGAGAGCTCGGGTTGCTTACGTCATTTCACTCCTTACTGGCCGGGCTCGAGAATGGGGCACAGCTATCTGGGAGGCAAGGGCTGATTGCTCTAACAAGTTCCAGAACTTTAAAGAGGAGATGATTCGGGTTTTTGACCGTTCAGTTTTGGTAGGGAGGCTTCTAGGGCCCTGGCTTCCTTATGCCAAGGTGAACGGTCCATAACGGATTATTCTATTGAGTTTCGCACTCTTGCTGCCTCTAGTGAGTGGAACGAGCCGGCGCTGCTCGCTCGTTTTCTGGAGGGACTCCACGCAGTGGTTAAGGATGAGATTCTCTCCCGGGAGGTTCCTTCAGATGTGGACTCTTTGATTGCTCTCGCCATCCGCATAGAACGACGGGTAGATCTTCGTCACCGGGCTCGTGGAAGAGAGCTCGCATCAACGGTGTTTCCCTGCTCCGCATCGCAACCATCTCCCTCCTCTGGCTTTGAGACTGAGCCCATGCAGCTGGGAGGGATTCGCATCTCGACTAAGGAGAGGGAACGGAGGATCACCAACCGCCTGTGCCTCTATTGCGGAGTTGCTGGACATTTTGTTAATTCATGTCCAGTAAGAGGCCAGAGCCCATCAGTAAGCGGAGGGCTACTGGTGAGCGCTACTACTCTGGTCTCTTCATCTAGATCTTGTACTACTATGTCGGTCCATCTACGCTGGACCGGTTCGGGTGCTACATGCAGTGCCTTGATTGACTCTGGGGCTGAGGTTGTTTCATGGACGAAGCATGGGTTCGGAAACATAACATTCCTTTCAGACCGTTAGACAAGCCTACGCCCATGTTTGCCTTAGATGGTAGTCATCTTCCCAGTATCAAATTTGAGACACTACCTTTAACTCTCACAGTATCTGGTAACCACAGTGAGACTATTTTTTTTGATTTTCCGTTCACCGTTTACACCTGTTGTTTTGGGTCATCCCTGGCTAGTATGTCATAATCCTTCTATTAATTGGTCTAGTAATTCTATCCTATCCTGGAACGTTTCTTGTCATGTGAAGTGTTTAATGTCTGCCATCCCTCCCGTTTCTTCTGTCCCTACTTCTCAGGAGGAACCTGGCGATTTGACAGGAGTGCCGGAGGAATATCATGATCTGCGCACGGTCTTCAGTCGGTCCCGAGCCAACTCCCTTCCTCCTCACCGGTCGTATGATTGTAGTATTGATCTCCTTCCGGGGACCACTCCTCCTCGAGGTAGACTATACTCTCTGTCGGCTCCCGAACGTAAGGCTCTCGAGGATTATTTGTCTGTGTCTCTTGACGCCGGTACCATAGTGCCTTCTTCTTCTCCGGCCGGGCGGGGTTCTTTTTGTTAAGAAGAAGGACGGTACTCTGCGCCCCTGCGTGGATTATCGAGGGCTGAATGACATAACGGTTAAGAATCGTTATCCGCTTCCCCTTATGTCATCAGCCTTCGAGATTCTGCAGGGAGCCAGGTGCTTTACTAAGTTGGACCTTCGTAACGCTTACCATCTCGTGCGCATCAGAGAGGGGACGAGTGGAAAACGGCGTTTAACACTCCGTTAGGGCATTTTGAGTACCGGGTTCTGCCGTTCGGTCTCGCCAATGCGCCAGCTGTTTTTCAGGCATTAGTTAATGATGTTCTGAGAGACATGCTGAACATCTTTGTTTTTGTCTATCTTGACGATATCCTGATTTTTTCTCCGTCACTCGAGATTCATGTTCAGCACGTTCGACGTGTTCTACAGCGCCTTTTAGAGAATTGTCTCTACGTAAAGGCTGAGAAGTGCTCTTTTCATGTCTCCTCCGTTACTTTTCTCGGTTCCGTTATTTCCGCTGAAGGCATTCAGATGGATTCCGCTAAGGTCCAAGCTGTCAGTGATTGGCCCGTTCCAAGGTCACGTGTCGAGTTGCAGCGCTTTTTAGGTTTCGCTAATTTCTATCGGCGTTTCATTCGTAATTTCGGTCAAGTTGCTGCCCCTCTCACAGCTCTTACTTCTGTCCATACGTGTTTTAAGTGGTCCGGTTCCGCCCAGGGAGCTTTTGATCTTCTAAAAGAACGTTTTACGTCCGCTCCTATCCTCGTTACTCCTGACGTCACTAGACAATTCATTGTCGAGGTTGACGCTTCAGAGGTAGGCGTGGGAGCCATTCTATCCCAGCGCTTCCAGTCTGACGATAAGGTTCATCCTTGCGCTTATTTTTCTCATCGCCTGTCGCCATCTGAGCGCAACTATGATGTGGGTAACCGTGAACTGCTCGCCATCCGCTTAGCCCTAGGCGAATGGCGACAGTGGTTGGAGGGGGCGACCGTTCCTTTTGTCGTTTGGACAGACCATAAGAACCTTGAGTACATCCGTTCTGCCAAACGACTTAATGCCCGTCAAGCTCGTTGGGCGTTGTTTTTCGCTCGTTTCGAGTTTGTGATTTCTTACCGTCCGGGTAGCAAGAACACCAAGCCTGATGCCTTATCCCATCTGTTTAGTTCTTCTGTGGCTTCTACTGATCCCGAGGGGATTCTTCCTTATGGGCGTGTTGTCGGGTTAACAGTCTGGGGAATTGAAAGACAGGTTAAGCAAGCACTCACGCACACTGCGTCGCCGCGCGCTTGTCCTAGTAACCTCCTTTTCGTTCCTGTTTCCACTCGTCTGGCTGTTCTTCAGTGGGCTCACTCTGCCAAGTTAGCTGGTCATCCCGGTGTTCGAGGCACTCTTGCGTCTATTCGCCAGCGCTTTTGGTGGCCGACTCAGGAGCGTGACACGCGCCGTTTCGTGGCTGCTTGTTCGGACTGCGCGCAGACTAAGTCGGGTAACTCTCCTCCTGCCGGTCGTCTCAGACCGCTCCCCATTCCTTCTCGACCATGGTCTCACATCGCCTTAGACTTCATTACCGGTCTGCCTTTGTCTGCGGGGAAGACTGTGAGAGCCGCCAATAAACGCAGGATTAAGAGTCCAAGGTATTGTTGCGGCCAGAGAGTGTGGCTTTCCACTCGCAACCTTCCTCTTACGACAGCTTCTCGTAAGTTGACTCCGCGGTTCATTGGTCCGTTCCGTGTCTCCCAGGTCGTCAATCCTGTCGCTGTGCGACTGCTTCTTCCGCGACATCTTCGTCGCGTCCATCCTGTCTTCCATGTCTCCTGTGTTAAGCCCTTTCTTCGCACCCCCGTTCGTCTTCCCTCCCCCCCTCCCGTCCTTGTCGAGAGCGCACCTATTTACAAGGTACATAAGATCATGGACATGCGTTCTCGGGGACGGGGTCACCAATACTTAGTGGATTGGGAGGGTTACGGTCCTGAGGAGAGGAGTTGGGTTCCGTCTCGGGACGTGCTGGACCGTTCACTCATCGATGATTTCCTCCGTTGCCGCCAGGATTCCTCCTCGAGTGCGCCAGGAGGCGCTCGGTGAGTGGGGGGGTACTGTCATGTTTGTCATTTATTATCATGTCTCGTCCCTGTGCTCCCCATTCTATTCGTTTCCCTCTGCTGGTCTTATTAGGTTCTTTCCCTCTTTCTATCCCTCTCTCTCCCCCTCCCTCTCTCACTCTCTCGCTCTCTCTTCTCTCTATCGTTCCGTTCCTGCTCCCAGCTGTTCCTATTCCCCTAATCATCATTTAGTCTTCCCACACCTGTTCCCGATCCTTTCCCCTGATTGGAGTCCCTATTTATTCCTTTGTGTTCCGTTCCTGTCCTGTCGGTTCCTTGTTTAGTATTCACCGTGCTGTGATTGTGTTTCGCCCTGTCCTGTCGTGTTTTTTGCCTTCATCAGATGCTGCGTGTGAGCAGGTGTCTCTGTCAACTACGGCCTGCGCCTACCCGAAGCGACCTGCAGTCTGTGGCCGCTTCTCCTGTTATTCCCCTCTACAGACTAGAGGATGTCTGTTATTCCCTGTTTGGACTTGAATAAACTCTGTTTCTGTTAAGTCGCTTTTGGGTCCTCTTTCACCTGCATGACACACACACTCACACTTTCATCAGCCACTCTTCCAGTCTCCATAGCTGCTGTTGTGTGCAGGACTTAGTATTCAGCTCCTCTACTATTCAGAATATACACACTCTACCAGAGACAAAACTAAATAACCAATCACAGACACAGCCTATTGGAAGTTAAGCCAATAAGAGAGCAATAGAGCTACCCAATGACGGAGCCAGCAGCAGACCTAGGCAGCTAGAGATTGAGGCACAGCACGCTTTGAGCCAATCTGAGATAGCGAACAACGGAAAGAGCTAGCCAATCATAGAGGATTTCTTTGCTGTTGCAGTATGAGTATCTGACCAGACAGAGAGAGAGGGAGCAAGAAAAAGAGAGGAGTGAGTGTTATTGTGTACCTTTGTTAGAATGGTGAGCGTACTTTACCACTTCCAAAATGTGTATCTTTCTACAAAACACCCAAATACTGCTTTCAAAATGATGTGTAAATGTGATTGATAATGTCTATGTATGCATGCGCATGTGTGTAAATGCACGAGTGGATATGTCTCTGTGTGTGTGCGTGTGTGTATATATATGTGTATGTGAATGTGCATGTGATGGTGTGTTTGTTTCATGGTGTCCATGTCGCCGGTGACCTCAAACCCCGTCTGCTGAACAATAACAGAGGGAAGCGTATCATTGGGACACGTGCTGCCAACTGTTGCTGAAACTCAGTTAACATAAAACCACTTTACTGACTGTGAAATGAACCCCCCCACCACCCCCGGCACACTCCAACAGCCCCCCCCTCTCTCGACCCCTGTCCTGCCTCCATTGTCCCTCATTGATAGGGTGAGGTGGTGGAGGGGTGTGTGTATGTTGTGTTGTGTTATGTGTTGTGTTGTGCGTGTGTGTGTGTAAGGACAGCTGGGTGTCTGGCAGCGTCAGTAGCAGCTGCCCCAGACCTGAACAGTGCAGATTAGAGGGCTGAGAGCACGTGCTGCCTGCTTTGGAGACCAACAATGGATGAACGGAAGGGGAGTCCTTATCCCTCCCTCTGCCTCTCTCTCTCTGTCTCTCTGTCTCTCTGTCTCTCTGTCGCTCTCTTGCTCTGCCCCTCTCCCCCCGTCTCTCTCTGCCCCTGTCTCACTGTCTCTCTCTTTGCAGAAGAGAAGAGTTAGGAATAGAAAGAAGATAGCCATTGATAGATAGACAGAAGAATGGACAGAGGCAGAAAGGGAGATAGACAGAAGACACAGAGGGTTTGGAGGATAGAGGGATGTAGACAGAGAGGAGAGTTGGGCCCCTATAAGGTGCTGAGGGGGCCATGGTGGCTTAGTGACGGCTGTTACTCCTGCAGAGAGATATTTGAGCAGGTTCCTTTCACACATAAAGAGTCTGAAAAATAAAGAGGGGCGAGGCGTGCATGTGTGTAATGGGGCTAAGGGTTTTGGGTGGGTCTGCACAGAAATGAAGAGCGGCACACTTCAACCAAAACGTCTCTTTTGCTAATGAAAAGAGTGTTCTGGATGAGGGAGTGATTTAGAGGTGGAGAAAGGAAGGGGGGAGGAAGACTTTCACAACCTAGAGAACATATCACGTGGCTATTTTGTCCATGCCAATCTATTACAGCACAAAAGGAGTGCTGAGTCATGAAGGAATCATCATGTTCTTCAAAAGAGACTGATATTTACCCTGCAATACAGTGCATTAGGCTGCATGCTCATCTGGCTGGCTCATCCTGAAATCTCACAATAGAAAGCTATTCTGACCATCTGGCACAATCAAACACAATCAGTTTGATTTTCCTACACATATCTCATAAAGTATACAGGGCACTGTTTCATGCTAGAAAACCCCAGTGGTCTATGATGCCAATGGAAAATGCAATGAGAAATTGTAAACGCATTGGAGCCGTGAAAGTGTTTGCAATTTGAGTCATCCTAAAGGTTATATGCAATCTATGATACAGTAACTCGAAATGGAACTTCCTGGAAAATGTCACACTCAAATGTTGACTGATGCGAAACATTTGTGCTTATCAGGTTAGACACATAGTCACTCATACAGGGTCATCCAGGGTAACTCAAGGATTTGGCCTTCAGTGTTGGTGTGTAGTGTATGTGGTTGGACGCATGCAAACAAACATTCTGCTCTCCACCTCCTACTTCTCCTTCTTCTCCTCCCACTTCATCTCATCCCCTCTTCCTCATCCTATTCCAGAGCCTTCTTCCCTCTCCTCTTCCTCCTCCTCTTTCATCTCAACGTTCCTCCAAAATCCCACTCAATAGGCCTCGCCTTGTTGTCTGATGCACAGTGACAGTCCCATTGAGGTTGACATTGTCTCCCGTGACAACTAACGAGCAAATGTCTAATTAGTGCAAATTATGCTTCAATGACTCAAATGACGGTTGATTCTGCCAGCCAATTTGTCTCTCTTCCTCTCTCTTTTAATCAGTGGATTTGTGCTGCAGTATGTAAACTGGTATTTCTTAAAGATTGTTTTATATATCTTTATGATGCTAATTCTGTGACTGACTGTTCTGTTTTGCACAGTCACAGAGGGGCACATATACAATGCATCAGTTGGGGTCTTGATAGTATTTGACCCTACAATAGTAGCAGTATAAACTTGAATTTAGCCAACTGGAAAGAGCCAAGAATGGTCAGATAACCCCCCCAACCCCTTTCAAGCCATGGGTAAATTAGGAGCATGGAAACTTACAGCGGTTTGATGGAGTAGTTGTGGTCCTAGAAACCCCCAAGGGATTCTGCCTGGCTGTCCAGTAAGGATGTTTATGCCTGGTTGTCCAGTAAGGATATTTCTGCCTGGTTGTCCAGTAAGGATGTTTCTGCCTGGTTGTCCAGTAAGGATGTTTCTGCCTGGCTGTCCAGTAAGGATGTTTATGCCTGGTTGTCCAGTAAGGCTGTTTCTGTCTGGCTGTCCAGTAAGGATGTTTCTGCCTGGCTGTCCAGTAAGGATGTTTCTGCCTGGTTGTCCAGTAAGGATATTTCTGCCTGGCTGTCCAGTAAGGATGTTTCTGCCTGGTTGTCCAGTGAGGATGTTTCTGCCTGGCTGTCCAGTAAGGATGTTTCTGCCTGGCTGTCCAGTAAGGATGTTTATGCCTGGTTGTCCAGTAAGGATGTTTCTGCCTGGTTGTCCAGTAAGGATGTTTCTGCCTGGCTGTCCAGTAAGGATGTTTCTGCCTGGTTGTCCAGTAAGGATGTTTCAGCCAGGATGTCCAGTAAGGATGTTTCAGCAAGGATGTCCAGTAAGGATGTTTCAGCCAGGATGTCCAGTAAGGATGTTTCAGCCAGGATGTCCAGTAAGGATGTTTCAGCCTGGCTGTCCAAAAGGATGTTTCTGCCTGGCAGTCCAGTAAGGATGTTTCTGCCTGGCTGTCCAGTAAGTGTGTGCTTTGCTGCATCTGGTCAGAGTGTGAAATGCCAAACTTCATTGCACCTGTAATATGTCTGTAGATCTATTTGAATGTTTCTTAACAGTAAAAACATGAGATCTGTTTTTTCACTCTGTTTGCTCTTTTAAAAAAAGTGTACTTAACACTCCTTGCTTGGCTGAAAATGATCAAAGTGGCTTTGATTTTGTCATTATTTTTAACAAGCTACATTTCTAGCGCCTTTGCAATGTTTTAAGTCTTGGTAACTCACCTAATCCACTACCAATGAGATATACACTATATGTACATAAGTATGTGGACACCCCTTCAAATGAGTGGATTTGGCTATTTCAGCCACATCATGGAGTGATGAATTACATTTCACCATCTGGCAGTCCGACTGACGAATCCGGGTTTGGCGGAAGACAGGAGAATGCTACCTATGCATTGTGCCAACTGAAAACCTTGGTGTAGGAGGAATATTGGTCTGATGCTGTTTTTCACGGTTCAGGCTAGGCCCCTTAGTTCCAGAAAAGGGAAATAATGCTACAGCATACAATGACATTCTAGATGTTTCTTTCCCCAAACTGGCAACAGTTTGGGAAGGCCATTTCCTGTTACAGCATGACAATGCCCCCGTGCACAAAGCAAGGTCCATACAGAAGGCCTAATCGCCCAACATCAGTGCCCAACCTCACTAATGCTCAGAACGGAAGCATGCCCCTGCAGCAATGTTCCAACACCTAGTGGAAAGGCTTCCCAAAAGAGTGAAGGCTGTTATAGCTGCAAGGTGGGGACCAACTCCATATCAATGCCCATGATTTTGGAATATGTTCAATGAGCACGTGTCCACATGTTTTTGATAATGTTGTATAGATGTGCCCATCATGGAGGAGGAATCCCATCATGCCTTACACCTAACACATGTCACACTGGATGACAGTTATGGAAGAAAACACTTAGCATCAGACGACCCACAGACAGACAGACAGACAGACAGACAGACAGACAGACAGACAGACAGACAGACAGACAGACAGACAGACAGACAGACAGACAGACAGACAGACAGACAGACAGACAGACAGACAGACAGACAGACAGACAGACAGACAGACAGACAGACAGACAGACAGACAGACACACCTGTGTCTGCTACAGTGGTTTACAATAGAAGGGTTTACGGGCTGTTTAGTTTGCTGCCTGAAGTCATTGTAAAGACACCAGACTGTCAACTTTGTTAGCATGTGTGTGTGTGTGTGTGTGTGTGTTCATAAAGTTTTTACAGTATATGCAGCTGTCTGTGACTCCTTTCATGTTTTCCATAAACTTTTCCTTTGAGCTGCTGGACAGAGAAGGGCACTCACTGTATGTTTCAATGTTGTGTGTATTCTGTTGCTCTCCAGGACTGTTGTTTCATTTGGAAACACTGTCAGTATCAAAGATTGTATATAGACGCTCCTGATGAGAATCTTATATACTGTACATGTCACTGGATGGACAGTAAGGCAGTCAGGTAGTCAGTGCTGTCATCTAGTGACCAGCCTGGACAGGCAGGCAGATACAGGAACAATGTCAGGTAGGCGAGCAGACAGACTGCCAGCCAGATACGGAAACACCGTCAGGTGGGCGAGCAGACAGACTGCCAGCCAGATACGGAAACACCGTCAGGTGGGCGAGCAGACAGACTGCCAGCCAGATATGGAAACACCGTCAGGTGGGCGAGCAGACAGACTGCCAGCCAGATACGGAAACTCTGTCAGGTGGGCGAGCAGACAGACTGACAGCCAGATACGGAAACTCCGTCAGGTGGGCGAGCAGACAGACTGCCAGCCAGATACGGAAACTCCGTCAGGTGGGCGAGCAGACAGACTGCCAGCCAGATACGGAAACTCCGTCAGGTGGGTGAGCAGACAGACTGCCAGCCAGATACGGAAACTCCGTCAGGAGCACCATATGGGGCCGGCCTTGTAGCTAAATATTTCCCTTCATATTGTGTGTGTGTGTGTCCGTGTGTGTGTGTGTGTGTGTGTGTGTGTGTGTGTGTGTGTGTGTGTGTGTGTGTGTGTGTGTGTGTGTGTGTGTGTGTGTGTGTGTGTGTGTGTGTGTGTGTTCAAACACAAAGAACATTATGCTGAAAAAAGAATGAATATCTGGGGGTTGTATGAGAGAAACATAAGTATATGTTTCTTATACCTCCACATCTGACCGTTGAGTTTATAGTGAGGTAGAGTATATTATACCTCCACATCTGACCGTTGAGGTTATAGTGAGGTAGAGTGTCTTATACCTCCACATCTGACCAGTGAGGTTATAGTGAGGTAGAGTGTCTTATACCTCCACATCTTACCAGTGAGGTTATAGTGAGGTAGAGTGTCTTATACCTCCACATCTGACCGGTGAGTTTATAGTGAGGTAGAGTGTCTTATACCTCCACATCTGACCAGTGAGGTTATAGTGAGGTAGAGTGTCTTATACCTCCACATCTGACCAGTGAGGTTATAGTGAGGTAGAGTGTCTTATACCTCCACATCTGACCAGTGTGGTTATAGTGAGGTAGAGTGTCTTATACCTCCACATCTTACCAGTGAGGTTATAGTGAGGTAGAGTGTCTTATACCTCCACATCTGACCGGTGAGTTTATAGTGAGGTAGAGTGTCTTATACCTCCACAGCTGACTGGTGAGTTTATAGTGAGGTAGAGTGTCTTATACCTCCACATCTGACCAGTGATTTCATAGTGAGGTAGAGTGTCTTATACCTCCACATCTGACCGGTGAGGTTATAGTGAGGTAGAGTGTCTTATACCTCCACATCTGACCGGTGAGGTTATAGTGAGGTAGAGTGTCTTATACCTCCACATCTGACCGGTGAGGTTATAGTGAGGTAGAGTGTCTTATACCTCCACATCTGACCGGTGAGGTTATAGTGAGGTAGAGTGTCTTATACCTCCACATCTGACCAGTGAGGTTATAGTGAGGTAGAGTGTCTTATACCTCCACATCTGACCGGTGAGGTTATAGTGAGGTAGAGTGTCTTATACCTCCACATCTGACCGGTGAGGTTATAGTGAGGTAGAGTGTCTTATACCTCCACATCTGACCAGTGAGGTTATAGTGAGGTAGAGTGTCTTATACCTCCACATCTGACCGGTGAGGTTATAGTGAGGTAGAGTGTCTTATACCTCCACATCTGAATGTTGAGTTTATTTTTCTTTTAACTAGGTAGGCTAGTTGAGAACAAGTTCTCATTTTCAATTGCGACCTCTCCAAGATACAGCCAAGCAGTGCAACACAAACAGCAACACATGGAATAAACAAACATGCAGTTAATAATACAATATAAAAAGTCTATATACAGTGTACAAATTAGGTAAGATAAGGGAGGTAAGGCAATACATAGGCCATACTGGCAAAATAATTACAATATAGCAATTCAACACTGGAGTGGTAGATGTACAGAAGATGGTGTGCAAGTGGAGATACTGGGGTGCAAAGGAGCAAAATCAGTAAAATGAATAATATGGGGATGAGATAGTTGGATGGGCTATTTACAGATGGGCTATGTACAGGTGCAGTAATCTGTGAGCTGCTCTGACAGCTGGTGCTTAAAGTTTGTGAAGGAGATATGAATCTCCAGTTTCAGTGATTTCTGCAGTTCGTTCCCATCATTGGCAGCAGAGAACTGTAAGGAAAGGTTTCCAAAGGAGGAATTGGCTTTGGGGTGACCAGTGAAATATACAGTGGGGAGAACAAGTATTTGATACAATGTCAATTTTGCAGGTTTTCCTACTTAAAAAGCATGTAGAGGTCTATCATTTTTATCATAGGTATACTTCAGCTGTGAGAGACGGAATCTAAAACAAAAATCCAGAAAATCACATTGTATGATTTTTAAGTAAATAATTTGCTTTTTATTGCATGACATAAGTATTTGATACATCAGAAAAGCAGAACTTAATATTTGGTACAGAAACCTTTGTTTACAATTACAGAAATCATACATTTCCTGTAGTTCTTGACCAGGTTTGCACACACTGCAGCAGGGATTTTGGCCCACTCCTCCATAGAGACCTCCAGATCCTTCAGGTTTCGGGGTTGTTGCTGGGCAATACGGACTTTCAGCTCCCTCCAAAGATTTTCTATTGGGTTCAGGTTCTGGAGACTGGCTAGGCTTCTCCAGGACCTTGAGATGCTTCTTACGGCGGCACCCCTTAGTTTCCCTGGCTGTATGTTTTGGGTCGTTGTCATGCTGGAAGACCCAGCAATGACCCATCTTCAATGCTCTTACTGAGGGAAGGTTGACCAAGATCTCGCGATACATGGCCCCATCCATCCTCCCCTCAATACGGATGCAGTCGTCCTGTCCCCTTTGCAGAAAAGCATCCCCAAAGACTGATGTTTCCCCCTGTTATGCTGGTGAGTGAGGACCCAAAAGCGGTTTAACAGAAACAGAGTCTTTTAATGTCCAAACACAGGGAAGACATATATCCTCTTCAGATGTATCGATTGACAAAATAGACAACCCGCAGAGAGGGCGACAAATAAATCATAAAGTCCTCTGATCTTTACAGGAGAGTACGCTTCTAGCAGCAGAGGAGAATAGCAGGGTTGGCGGCAACAGACTGCTGGTCTCTCCGGGTAGGCGCGGGTTGTAGAGGACAGAGGTACCTGATCACACGTAGCATCTGATGAAGAGGCAGATTACGACAGGACGGGACACGAGCAAACGAGAATCTGACAAAGACAGAAGCAGAAACAGAGAGAGAAATAGAGACCTAATCAGAGGGAAAAAAGGGAACAGGTGGAGAGAGTAAACTAGGTAGTTAGAGGAGATGAGGAACAGCTGGGGGAAGGAAAGGAAGAGAAGGTAACCTAATACGACCAGCAGGGGGAAACGAAGTGAAGAGAAAGAAAAGGAACAAGACATAACATGACAATACATGACAGTACCCCCCCACTCACCGAGCGCCTCCTGGCGCACTCGAGGAGGAAATCTGGCGGCAACGGAGGAAATCATCGATCAGCGAACGGTCCAGCACGTCACGAGATGGAACCCAACTCATTTCCTCAGGACCGTACCCCTCCCAATCCACTAGGTACTGATGACCACGGCCCCGAGGACGCATGTCCAAAATCTTACGGACCCTGTAGATAGGTGCGCCCTCGACAAGGATGGGGGGGGGGGAAGACGAACGGGGGCGCGAAGAAAGGGCTTAACACAGGAGACATGGAAGACCGGGAGGACGCGACGAAGATGTCGCGGAAGAAGAAGTCGCACTGCGACAGGATTAATAACCTGAGAAATACGGAACGGACCAATGAACCGCGGGGTCAACTTGCGAGAAGCTGTCTTAAGGGGAAGGTTTTGAGTGGAGAGCCATACTCTCTGACCGCTAACGCTTATTAGCGGCTCTCACAGTCTGCGCCCTATAACGGCAAAGTGCAGACCTGACCCTCTTCCAGGTGCGCTCACAACGTTGGACAAAAGCCTGAGTGGAGGGGACGCTGGACCCGGCGAGCTGGGACGAGAACAGAGGAGGCTGGTACCCGAGGCTACTCTGAAAAGGAGATAGCCTGGTCGCAGACGAAGGAAGCGAGTTGTGAGCGTATTCTGCCCAGGAGAGCTGTTCTGCCCAAGACGCAGGGTTACGAAAAGAAAGCCTGCGTAAGATGCGACCAATAGTCTGATTGGCCCGTTCTGCTTGACCGTTAGACTGCAGGTGAAAACCGGAAGAGAGACTGACGGAAGCCCCTATCAAACGGCAAAACTCCCTCCAAAATTGAGACGTGAATTGCGGACCCCTGTCCGAAACGGCGTCTGACGGAAGGCCATGAATTCTGAAAACATTCTCAATGATGATTTGTGCCGTCTCTTTAGCAGAAGGAAGCTTAGCGAGGGGAATAAAATGAGCCGCCTTAGAGAACCTATCGACAACCGTTAGAATAACAGTCTTCCCCGCTGACGAAGGCAGTCCGGTAATAAAGTCTAAGGCGATGTGAGACCACGGTCGAGAGGGAATGGAAAGCGGTCTGAGACGGCCGGCAGGAGGGGAGTTACCGGACTTCGTCTGCGCGCAGTCCGAACAAGCAGCCACGAACCGACGCATGTCACGCTCCTGAGTGGGCCACCAAAAACGCTGGTGAATAGAAGCAAGCGTACCCCGAACGCCGGGGTGGCCGGCTAACTTGGCAGAGTGAGCCCACTGAAGAACGGCCAGACGAGTAGGAACGGGAACGAAAAGAAGGTTCCTAGGACAAGCACGCGGCGACGGAGTGTGAGTGAGTGCTTGCTTTACCTGCCTCTCAATTCCCCAGACAGTCAACCCGACAACACGCCCCTCAGGGAGAATCCCCTCGGGGTCGGTGGAGGCTACTGAAGAACTGAAGAGACGGGATAAAGCATCAGGCTTGGTGTTCTTAGAGCCCGGACGATAAGAAATAACGAACTCCAAACGAGCGAAAAACAGCGCCCAACGAGCCTGACGCGCATTAAGTCGTTTGGCAGAACGGATGTACTCAAGGTTCCTATGGTCAGTCCAAACGACAAAAGGAACGGTCGCCCCCTCCAACCACTGTCGCCATTCGCCTAGGGCTAAGCGGATGGCGAGCAGTTCGCGGTTTCCCACATCATAGTTACGTTCCGACGGCGACAGGCGATGAGAAAAATACGCGCAAGGGTGGACCTTGTCGTCAGAACGGGAGCGCTGGGAAAGAATGGCTCCCACGCCCACCTCTGACGCGTCAACCTCGACAATGAACTGTCTAGAGACGTCAGGTGTAACCAGGATAGGTGCGGATGTAAAACGCTTCTTGAGGAGATCAAAAGCTCCCTGGGCAGAAACGGACCACTTAAAGCACGTCTTGACAGAAGTAAGGGCTGTGAGAGGAGCTGCCACCTGACCGAAATTACGGATTAAACAACGATAGAAATTCGCGAAGCCGAGAAAGCGCTGCAGCTCGACACGTGACTTAGGGACGGGCCAATCGCTGACAGCTTGGACCTTAGCGAGATCCATCAGGTACCTGATCACACGTAGCATCTGATGAAGAGGCAGATTACGACAGGACGGGACAAGGTTGAAGCAAACGAGAATCTGACAAAGACAGAAGCAGAAACAGAGAGAGAAATAGAGACCTAATAGCAGTTGGGTCTAGAGTGTCTCTGTCATGCAGGTGAATGAGGACCCAAAAGCGACTTGGCGAAAACAGAGTTTTTAATCCAGTAAGAAACTTTACAAAACAAAAAGCATAATACTACTCGTTAAGACGAGAACAGACTGGAGACTTGATCGAGAACTGCAGGTTGCCTCGGGAAGGCACTTGAACCTAGCAGACTCAGACACCTGCTCACCACGCAGCATCTGAGGGAAACACAACACGACAGGGCAAAACATAGACACAGCACGGTGAATTATAGATGAGGATCCGACAGGGCAGGTACGGAAAACAGGGAGAGAAATAGGGACTCTAATCAGGGAAAAGGATCGGGAACAGGTGTGGGAAGACTAAATGATGATTAGGGGAATAGGAACAGCTGGGAGCAGGAACGGAACGATAGAGAGAAGAGAGAGCGAGAGAGTGAGAGAGGGAGGGGGAGAGAGAGGGATAAAAAGAGGGAAAGAACCTAATAAGACCAGCAGAGGGAAACGAACAGAAGGGAAAGCACAAGGACAAGACA